>NW_027476463.1:0-220779 GCF_051020955.1 Megalopta genalis
CGAAACAAACGAATTAGCTTCAAATTCATGTGAGACAAAATATTTAGCTTCAAAATCATGCGAAACATGTGATTTAGCTTCAAATTAACGCGAAACACGTGATTTAGCTTCAAATTCATGTAAAACACATGATTCAGCTTCAAATTCATGCGGAACACATGATTTATCTTCAAATTCATTCGAAACACATGATTTAGCTTCGATTTCATGCGAAACACATGATTCAGCATCGAATTCATGCGAAACACATGACTTAGATTCAAATTCATGCGAAAGACATAACTGAGCTTCAAATTCATGCGAAGCACATGATTCAGATTCGAATTCGTGCGAAACACATGATTTAGCTTAGAATTCATTCGAATCACAAGATTTAGCTTCGAATTCATTTGAATCACATGATTTAGTTTCAAATTCATGCGAGACACGTGATTCAGCTTCAAATTCATGCGGAACACATGACTTAGATTCAAATTCATGCGAAAGACATGACTGAGCTTCAAATTCATGCGAAGCACATGATTCAGATTCGAATTCGTGCGAAACACGTGACTTAGCTTCGAATTCATTCAAATCACATGATTTAGCTTCGAATTCATTCGAATCACATGATTTAGCTTCGAATTCATTCGAATCACTTCATTTAGCTTCGAATTCATTCGAAGCACACGAATTTGCTTCAAATTATTGTGAGACACAAGGTTTAGCTTCAAATTCATGCGAAACACATGATTTAGCTTCGAATTCATGCGAAACAGATGACTTACCTTCGAGTTCATTCAAACACATGAATTAGGTTCAAATTCTTGCGAGACACATGGTTTAGCTTCAAATTAATGCAAAACACATGATTTAGCTTCAAATTCATGCGAAACCAACGATATAGCTACAAATTCATGCGAAACACATGAATCAGCTTGAAATTCAAGCGTGGCACATGATTTGGCTTCGAATTCGTGCGAAACACATGCTTTAGCTTCGAATCCATGCGAAACACATTACTTAGCTTCGAATTCATTCGAAACATATGAATTAGGTTCAAATTCTTGCGAGACACATGATTTAGCTTGACATTCATGCGAAACACATGAATTAGCTTCAAATTCTTGCGAGACACATGATTTAGCTTCAAATTAATGCGAAACGCGTGATTTAGCTTCAAATTGATGCGATACACGTGATTCAGCTTCGAATTCTTGCGAAACACGTGATTCAGCTTCGAATTCATGCGAAACAGATGATTTATCTTCGAATTCATGCGAAATACATGATTCAGATTCGAATTCATGTGAAACACATGATTTATCATCAAATTAATGCAAACCACATGATGTAGCTACGAATTCATTCGAAACACATGATTTAGCTTCAAATTCATGCGGAACACATGAATCAGCATCAAATTCAAGCGTGGCACATGATTCAGCTACGAATCCGTGCGAAACACATGATTTAGCTTCGAATCCATTGGAATCGCATGATTTAGCTTCGAATTCATTCGAATCACATGATTTAGTTTCGGATTCATGCGAATCACTTGATTTAGCTTCGAATTCATTCGCAACACACGAATTAGCTTCAAATTCATGTGAGACAAAAGATTTTGCTTCAAAATCATGCGAAACATGTGATTTAGCTCCGAATTCATGCGAAACACGTGATTTAGCTTCGAATTCATGCTAAACACGTGATTTAGCTGCAAATTAATGCAAATCCCGAGATTTAGTTTCAAAATAATGCAAAACACATGATGTAGCTTCAAATTCATGCGAAACCAACGATATAGCTGCAAATTCATGCGAAACACATGAATCAGCTTGAAATTCAAGCGTGGCACATGATTTGGCTTCGAATTCATGCGAAACACATGCTTTAGTTTCGAATTCATCCGAAACACATGATTTAGTTTCGAATTCATTGGAATCGCATGATTTAGCTTCGTATTCATTCGAATCATATGATTTAGTTTCGGATTCATGCGAAACACGTGATTCAGCTTCAAATTCATGCGAAACACGTGATTCAGCTTCGAATTCATGCGAAACAGATGATTTATCTTCGAATTCATGTGAAATACATGATTTAGCTTCGAATTCATGCGAAACACATGCTTTAGCTTCGAATTCATGCGAAACACATGACTTACCTTCGAGTTCATTCGAAACACATGAATTAGGTTCAAATTCGTGCGAGACACATGATTTAGCTTGAAATTCATGCGAAACACGTGATTTAGCTTTAAATTCATGCGAAGCACATGAATCAGCTTCGAATTCGTGCGAAACACATGATTTAGCTACGAATTCATTCGAATCACATGATTTAGCTTCAAATTAATGCAAAACACAGGATTTAGCTTCAAATTCATGCGAAACCAGCGCTATAGCTACAAATTCATGCGAAACACATGAATCAGCTTGAAATTCAAGCGTGGCACATGATTTGGCTTCGAATTCATGCGAAACACATGCTTTAGCTTCGAATTCATGCGAAACACATGATTTAGCTTCGAATTCATTGGAATCGCATGATTTAGCTTCGAATTCATTCGAATCACATGATTTAATTTCGGATTCATGCGAAACACGTGATTCAGCTTCAAATTCATGCGAAACACATGATTCAGCTTCGAATTCATGCGAAACAGATGATTTATCTTCGAATTCATGCGAAATACATGATTTAGCTTCGAATTCATGCGAAACACATGCTTTAGCTCTGAAATCATGCGAAATACGTGACTTGTCCTTAAAAGCATACGAAACAATCAATTTAGCTGCAAATTCAAGCGAAACCAACAATATAGCGACAAATTCATTCGAAACACATGAATCAGCATCAAATTCAATCGTGGCACATTATATGGCTTCGAATTCATGCGAAACACATGCTTTAGCTTCGAATTCATGCGAAACACATGAATTACCTTCGAGTTCATTCGAAACACATGAATTAGGTTCAAATTCTTGCGAGACACATGGTTTAGCTTCAAAATAATGCAAAACACATGATTTAGCTTCAAATTCATGCGAAACCAACGATATAGCTACAAATTCATGCGAAACACATGAATCAGCTTGAAATTCAAGCGTGGCACATGATTTGGCTTCGAATTCATGCGAAACACATGCTTTAGCTTCGAATCCATGCGAAACACATTATTTAGCTTCGAATTCATTCGAAACATATGAATTAGGTTCAAATTCTTGCGAGACACATGATTTAGCTTGACATTCATGCGAAACACGTGATTTAGGTTCAAATTCATGCGGAACACATGAGTCAGCTTCGAATTCATTCGAAACACATGAATTAGCTTCAAATTCTTGCGAGACACATGATTTAGCTTCAAATTAATGCGAAACGCGTGATTTAGCTTCAAATTCATGCGAAACACGTGATTCAGCTTCGAATTCATGCGAAACACGTGATTCAGCTTCGAATTCATGCGAATCAGATGATTTATCTTCGAATTCATGCGAAATACATGATTCAGATTCGAATTCATGTGAAACACATGATTTATCATCAAATTAATGCAAACCACATGATTTAGCTACGAATTCATTCGAAACACATGATTTAGCTTCAAATTCATGCGGAACACATGAATCAGCATCAAATTCAAGCGTGGCACATGATTCAGCTACGATAATAAATCGATTCAAGGAAGCGGAGGCCGATAGAGAATATTATTCAAGATCGGGTCCGCGCGAAGTGCGTTTTTCTGAAGATCGTCGACCCAGCGCAAATAGATATAGGTTACCCTCCCCGTACCGTCCGGAATTTCAGAGTAGATATCGTGATACAAACAGTTAGTTAGTGTTGCCGTCAAACTGTGGTCTCTGAGAGACGGGCCGTACCTAAGTCCTTGGTGGACCATACCGGCCGCTCTTGCGACTTGTGCCTGATGTTCGGGCTCTACCTTCGTTCACCATCGCATCAGGGGAAGACAGCGTGCTACTCCCACTGCCACCTCGAGTCCAACCCAATCCAGGCACTCTTACGGAGTAGTGTTAAAGTCTTTTATCTCCGCAAGAGGGGCTTCAGCCTGGCCCGAGGGGACGAACCCCGAGGGGTTCGCCCAGCATGCCGTACATCAACGGAGCTGGACGAGTCCACGCTCCGTATGCAGTTTCGTTCTATGTTCGCTTCTTAGTCTTGCTTACGGATCGTGCGAATTTTCGGAACTCCTGAAACAGCTGCTCTGACACCAGGCTGGCTTTGTCGATTGGCCACTGAAATCCTTCTCGAATCGCCGCCTGGCGTAGGTGTTCCCTGTCCTCTACGTAACGCTGACAATCGTAGAGGACGTGGTTTGGAGTTTCCTCCTCCCCACATTCGCACAACTCGTCGTCGACCAGGGCGAACGTCTTGAGCTTCGCACGGAAGTCTCCGTGTCCGCTCAAGAACTGCGCTACATCATGGTCGACTCTGATCCAGCTCGCTGAGAGACGGTCTGATACCTCGCCGAAGTATTGGAAGGTTTCCCTACCCTTCGTCGAGGACGACCATCTCTGCTGCCACATCTCTAAAGTCGCCTCCCTCAGCCTTCTGCGAACTTGGGCTTCGGTGACGACTTCGTCAGCCAATTCGGCCTGACTCACTTGATAGGTTCCATGTTGGAACCCGAGTTTCTTCCTGGCTTTGTACACGCAGCTGAACTCCGCTATCGCCAAGTCCACAGGTATCTCCCCGGCGATCACGGGGATCGCATCAGTGGAGACTGTCCTGTAGGCTTTGACGCAGCCAAGCAGAACATGCCTCTGCGCCCTGGTGAGCACTTTACTCGTCCCAGAGGTAAGGCGGTCTGCCCAGCCCGCGGCAGCATACGTGACGATTGGGACAAACAAGCCGCGGTACAAAGTACGCATCGTCCGATATCCCAATCCCCAGTTCGACTTAGCAATCCTTGCTAGCGCATTAAACGTTCGCAAGGACTTGGCATTCAAATACTCGACATGGGAATGGATACCCAGTCTAGAGTCAAAATGCACGCCAAGGTAACGCACAGAGTCCTTGACGGCAATATTCCGACCTCCTACTTTTATCACAGGTGGCCTCTCTCTGTCGAGAGAGCCTTTTAAGAATACCATCTCGGTCTTGGTCGCAGACAGCGACAATTTCTGCTGGTCGCACCAGCGAGAAATGGTGTCCACAACCAATTGGCCATTGCTTTCTAGACCCTTCCTGCTGTTCGCGAAGATCAAGACAAGAAGGTCGTCTGCATAGGCGATGGGCTCGCAAGCGAGCCCGGCGTTCGATAGGAGCTGTAGAACCTCGTCGAAGACTAAGTTCCAACAGCTCGGACCAAGAATCGATCCCTGTGGGCAGCCCTTAGTGACTTTCTTCCGCACTGCACCGCGATCAGACACCATAGTCACCACGCGGCCGTCGAAGTAGTCGACCACCAATCTAAATAGGTTTTTTGGGCAGCCTCGCTTCCTCAACGCGTTGAGTATGCTTGGCCACCAGACATTATCAAAGGCCGCAGCAATGTCGAAGAGCAGACCCACGACGTACTTTTCCTCTCGACCGGACGCAAGCTCCCTCATCTTTACCACGGCATCAGTCGTGGATCGATGCGGCCTGAATCCGTATTGCCGATCGGAGGCGTAGTCGGGGTGCAAAAACAAACTAGCTAATCGCGTAGCGATTAGCTTCTCCAAGACTTTGCCTACGACCGAAAGCAAGCATATTGGTCTGTAGGACTTTATCTCCGTTTCAGGTTTCTCGGGTCCTTTAAGGATGGTAATGATGGACCCGACTTTCCATTCCACGGGAAAGACTCCGTGTGCCAGGCATCCGTTGTAGAGTCGGAGGAGCTCGCGTGAGATTGTATTACACGAACGTTTTAAAATCTCCGGCTCGATCCGATCTAGGCCTGGACACTTGCCGCTCTTCAGTCGGTTGACCGCCGATCTGAGCTCCGAGAGGGTGAAGGGACTGGCGTCCTCACTCTCCGGCTCGATGGCAGCTTCCCTCCTGACTCGCGCATGTTCCGGGGAGTCATTCGCGGGGCTATCGTCCGGAATTAACCCCTCCAGCAGCGCGGAAGCGGTGGAGTCCCAGTCTGTGGTGTAACCCTGGGCAGTGTTACGATTTATATTCGAGATGACCGTGCTGGCTGTCATCTTCTGCCTCGTGATCTTATAAATGAGGCCCCAGGGTTCCTTGTTTCCCTGCTCGGTCACGAATGCACGCCAGCTGTGCGACCGAGCAGCTTTGATGGCGGCTTTGTAGGCCTTTCTCTGTTTAAGATACTCGGTCCTCTTGGCCGCCCTCTGCTCCTCTGAACATGCTGCGTTCTGCGAGGCTCGTCTAAGTTTGTAGGCTCGCCTCTTTTGCCTCGTCAGGTCGGCCGTCCACCATGGGACGGATTTTGAATGCCACTGCTTGGTTGGCATCGAGGAGTCGCACGCTTGGACGATCATTCTTTCGATCTCCTGTGCTAGATGTTCGACATCCCCCTTATTGTTCAATGGATCGGGGGATATACTCCTCTTACTTTCCTGCAGCGCCTTGTCGAACTCGGGCCATTTTGCGCTTCGGAGTCGGAACCTTGGTAATAATCCGTTCCGGTTGGTGCTGCTGTTGCTACTAATTTCGGCAGCACCGTCCTCGGCGCAAAAACTCAAAGAAAACTCTATGACTCGGTGGTCGCTGGTCGTCAGGTCCTCGCGGACCTTCCAACCTCGCACCTTGTCGCAAATATCAGGTGTCGATAGTGTGACGTCGATGTATGACTGTCCACTAGGGCTGGAAAACGTCGGAGCGTTTCCAGCCTCGTTCAAGACAACCAAGCCATGGCTCACGATAAACTCTTCGAGTTTACGGCCTCTCACGTCCGTCTCCGCGCTGCCCCACTGGGCTGATTTCGCGTTAACGTCGGCAGAGATAATGACTCGGTTATGCTTAAGTGCGGAAAGAGCTCTCTCCAATCGCGCCAGACCTGATTCAACGTCATCGGAGCATTGAAAGTACTGGCTGATCAGGAAGAAGCTCCCAAACGAACCCGAGATGCTGACACAGGACAAATGCGTGTCGCACAAGTTAGAGACTTTGACCACGGTTAGATCCGGGTTTCTGACCGCTATTGCAGCCATCACCGGTTCGCCTGCCGTGATCAGCCTCGTTCTCAAGCCTAGCCCGGGCACAGTACCCCGCCAGCTATATGGCTCTTGTGCAAGCAACACATCTACCCCTCGCCTATGCATCTCAGTCCGGACTTCGTCGGTCACGTTTCGGGCCCGCTGCATGTTATGCTGCATGACCCGTATGACTCTCGAGCGTCGCCGGTCGTTTGTACTATCCATTCGAGATTCAAATTATTATTCGCGTCTTATACGAGACATCTCCAAAACCAGCGCTTCCTGATAGGAGGCGCAGGCCGGGTCTCGCGACTTATGCTCAGATGGTCGCCCTCTGTCTTTACAGTTGGAGCAAACCGGAGGCTTGCTCTTCCTGTTACAGAGCGCATACCCGTGCCCTTTTTCGGCACAATGTCCGCAGACATCCTCTTTGAATTTGCAGCGCTTCGCCGTGTGCCCGAAGCGCTGGCACTTATAGCATCGGGTGACCTGTATGAAGTCCCGCACACGACAGGAACTCCACCCGAGGTACACCCGGTCCCCTCTCTGCGCCAGCCGCCGACGAATCTGCGGACTGACGGCCACTACCCAGTTGGCTGTCTCCGGGGTCTTGCCAGCCATGCGACTGACCCGAACACCCGAAGGCACATCCTTCTGGGACGCCTCAGAGAGGTTTTGCCTCCAAAGACTGGAGGCAATTTCCTCCTTGCCCATCCCTTTCGGAATGTCATAAATCAGGACCTCGGGGTCCCGTTTGCTGGGCAAGGAGACGGACAGTCCCGCACTCGCCAGCTTCTTATTGCCTACGAAGGCTTTTAGGTCCTCCTTGCGATCGGTTTCGACGACGATGCCACCGGAGTGGATGCGTCGAACCGATCTGACACGGATCGCCTCCTTCGCAGGTTTTACGATCGACAGAACAGCTCTCTTAGTAGCATCGCTGTTCTGTCCTTTATCCTTTGGCGGGAAGATACGCACCACGTATTGTGTCGGTGGTCTTCTCGCCTCCGGAGTCGCTGACTGGTTGACCTTTGCCACTTGGGCGTAGGTCAACTGCGCGGCATTGGAGACCGTCTTCGGGAGGGTTCCCTTGGACGGCCCAGGTCGCGCCGCACTCATTACGGCAGGACGCGCTTTTAGGTCCGCCCTGACCGCGGCGAGTTGCCCTTCGACGAAGCTGTTTCGTTGAATCAGCTCCTGGACCAACTCGTTGAGTGCTCCGACTTCTGCTAGTATCTTCGACCCGGACTCCTTGTTGACTTTCGACTCGGGTCGAAAGCAAAAGGTCCGTATCTCCGATACTCGCCTGAAGGCTTCGTCTCTCACGAGATCGAGAGGCCGTACCTTGTGCCCGGAAACCGTCCCCTTCGATTTCCTGGCCTGGTTTGCTGCGGCCTTGCCAGTAGGTGCGACTGGCTTGGCACGCTTCGACTTTTTGGTGACGGTTTTCCAACCGCCACCTTCGGGGTCTTCGACACGCACGGGTGCCGGTTGCACCTTCACGAGCGTGTCTTTGACTGATTCGATTTTTCTGGGTTTCTCCTTCCCAGCCTTGCGGCTGGGGGAGTCCCCCGACTTGGGCGCTGTCCCCACGTTACCGGTGTCCGGCGCGCCTTCTACCGTGGCCTCAGTTTTCACCGAGACCGCTCGCGTGGGTGTCACGCATCTCTCCAAGGTCACACGAGGATTGGCGATGTTCAGCACCTTCCCGGACCTTGTCTTTTTCGCAGACGCAGGAGGGCTAACAGCTGCTGCTGTAGCTTCCGCGTCTGTGGCGACGGCTTCACTCCGAGTAGGAGCTGGACCCGCCGACTTCGAACGTTCAATTTGTACTTTCAATTTAGATCCCATAGTTAGATCTTTGCCTTCATCCGGTACGCTCCCCGGCCACCACCGACCCACACATTTTGGAACCCGCCATCAGGCTGGGTTAGGGCTACGCACCGGACATAGTCTGCTGACTGGGCCGATTGCTCAACCCAGCCCGCGTCCTCGCCCGTCAGAACCCACTCGCCGAAGCGTATGGTCGTTCCAAGCCGATTGACTGGACCAGGGCTGCTTTTCTCGTCCAGCCTCCCATCTAGCCGAAGCAGAGGCCAAAGGTACGTGTTGGGGACGTCTCACCCGCAGGAGAGGGCCCCCTCAGATCCCAGGATCCTCTTTTCCGACGACAAGGGTCGCCACGCACGGCAAACACGCGGGAGACAGCAGTCGGAGAGGCTGCCTCTTCCTCTCCACCACACTTCGTTCGGTTCGCTGCGTTTTGAGAACACGAGCTATCCAGCGGTACCTTTTTCGTGGAGGCTCAAGTGTGGCTAGGGCACGTTTGCCCCTTGCGGCCTGGGTTGCCCAGGTGATTGGTTGCATCCCGATTTCTAGATCCAGCGGCATGTTGCTACGTGGCGCGCTCAGACAACGAAAATGCGGCATTCCGGTCAGACCAGAAAAACCGCACAACGTGACGCGGGGGACTGCAGCCACAAGTGACAACAGTCCCCCGGTAGGGAGTAGTACAGCATATTCAATGCTGTACATGAACACGCCACAGCCCGTATGCTTAGTTCAAGGGCCTCGCCATTATGCGAAGTACTACATGTACAACGCACTGGCGGTCTCAAAATACCCTCATCGCCGATGCATCTGATGCATCCGTCAACTCGGCAGCATTCACTCCGTCGGCGTGTTGCTTTGTGGCGTGTTCAAATAACGAAAATGCGGCATTCCAGTCAGACCAGAAAAACCGCATAACGTAACGCGGGGGACTGAAGCCACAAGTGACAACAGTCCCCCGGATGGGAGTAGTGCAGCATGTTCAATACTGCACAAGAACACGCCACAGCCCGCTTGCTTAATCACGGGCCTCGTCATTATGCGAAGCACTACATGTACAACGCACTGACGGTCTCTCGAGTGCCTTCATCGCCGATGCACCTATCGACTCAGCAGCAACATTCAATCCGACGGCGTGTTGCTTCGTGGCGTGTTCAGACAACGAAAATGCGGCATTCCAGTTAGACCAGAAAAACCGCATAACGTGACGCGGGGGACTGCAGCCACAAGTGACAACAGTCCCCCGCTAAGGAGTAGTACAGCATATTCAATGCTGTACATGAACACGCCACAGCCCGCATGCTTAATCTCGGGCCTCGCCATTATGCGAAGTACTACATGTACGACGCACTGACGGTCTAAAATGCCTTCATCGTCGACGCATCCATCGACTCGGTAGTAGCAACAACCTACGCGAGGACTAGTTCGGGGGTCGCCTCTCAACCCTGGGTGGCCACAGACCGCCACCGCCTCGTGATACAAACAGATCGAGTCAGCCGCCGCGTCGCGAGTCATATAGCGACGTGATGCAGCGCCGACCAATGTCGAACGTTGTCTATGATCGCGTACCGCCGCCTGAATCTTCGCGCTACGCCGACGGCAAACAACCGCGTGACGCACCGGCGTACCGACCGCAACGCGAATACACACCGCGCGATTCTAATAACAAACACTGCAATTATTGCAAAAATCCCGGCCATGATATTCACGAATGCCGGAAACGCGAATACAATAATCGTCTCCGCGAACAGACGGGAAACGGTCAAAACCTTCCGTCGGCCTCGGGTCCGCGACGGGAGGTAACAAACAACCCGCGAGCTCAACCAGTCAGAAGTATCGCGAGCGAGCCAACACCACAGGAGCCCGAATTTCAAGAGTCACACTAAGTCCAGACACCAGAGTTCCACATGTAATAATTTCATCCCCGGAACTCTTGAACGCGACCAAATTTATGGTGGACACGGGCGCCGAACCCAATATAATTAAAACGACCTTTCTCACGCCGGATACCCTGGTCGATACTGAGCGTATAATTAATATAACCGGGATCACTGATGAAAGCGTTGCGACGCTCGGACTTGCAACTATTACCATTGCAGGAAAGGGAATAGATTTCCATGTGGTGCCTGCCACGTTACCAATACCCGCCGACGGTATTTTAGGCTCCGTATTTCTCTCCGAAGGAGCAGAGATTTCCTTTCGTCACAAGACTCTTACCTGGGGGGGGGGGGTGAGTTCCCTTTTCTGTCCCAGGATCGATTCGTAATTGGGCCTCGCGTAAGCGCGTATGTAACGGTAAACGCCACCGGTACCGAGACCGGATACATCGAGAAATGCGAACTGGCACCCGGCGTATTAGTACCTCACTGCCTCGCGCGAATCTCCGACGGTAAAACTGTGATAAATTGCGTAAACGTCTCCGACAAAACTGTTAATATCTCTATGCCAACGGTAGAAGTAAGAGAAGTGGAAGGAGTATTCAACGCTGTATCACCGTCGTCAAACGAAACAAATTCAATTCACTCATTCGCGAAATCTAATTCTCTTACCTCTCGCCGCGACGAGATAACCGGCATAATCAGTACGGAACACCTCAGCGAAGAGGAAAGATCGCACGTTCATAACCTAATCGACGAATATCAAGATATTTTTTATCTCCCGGGTGAGCCTTTGGGAAAAACTAACGCTGTAACTCACAAAATTCTTACCACCGACGACATACCAGTTCACGTAAAGCAATATCGGTACCCCCCCCCCCCCCCCCCCATACATAGGGAGGAGATAGACAAGCAGATGAAGGAGCTGCTCGAGCAAAATATCGTAGCCCCTTCTCAATCACCTTACAATAGTCCTCTTTGGATAGTGCCAAAGAAAACCGGCGCCGACGGAAACAAAAAATGGCGTATGGTAATAGATTTTAGAAGTCTGAACGAAAAATCAATTCCGGATGCATATCCGTTACCAAGCATCTTAGAAATTCTCGATCAGCTTGGCAGTGCCAAGTATTTCAGCGTCTTTGATTTGGCTAGTGGTTTTCATCAAATCGGGATGGAACCTACCGACGCAGCGAAAACGGCCTTCTCGACCCCGTATGGTCATTACGAATTCAAGCGAATGCCATTTGGCCTGCGGAACGCTCCCGCAACCTTCCAGCGTCTAATGGATAGTATTTTAACCGGTCTCCAGGGCACGGAACTCTTCGTGTACTTGGACGACATTGTCATATATGCGCGAAGTTTATCGGAACATAAGTCAAAATTTAATCAGTTAGCTCGAAGGTTGCGAGAGGCAAATTTAAAACTTCAACCGTCTAAATGCGGTTTCCTACACCGCGAGGTTGCGTACCTCGGCCATATAATAGGCGAAGAAGGGGTCAAACCCTGTCCGCAAAAGATCGCGGCGGTGAAAGATTTTCCGCGTCCAACAAACGTAAAGAAGCTCCGAGAATTTCTGAGCCTCTCGGGCTACTACCGCCGATTCATTAGTAACTTCTCACATATTTCTAAACCTCTGACCATGTTGTTAAAGAAGGATACTAAATTCAACTGGGGCCAACAACAAGAAAAAGCCTTCTGCACGCTGCGCGAAATTTTAACAACGAAACCACTGTTGCAATATCCAGACTTTTCAAAAGAATTTAATATAACAACAGATGCCTCCGGCTACGCTATCGGCGGCGTCCTAAGCCAGGACGAACCCGGCAAGGACCGTCCTATCGCGAACGCATCACAACTTCTCCACGGCGCCGAAATCAATTATTCAACGATCGAAAAAGAATGTCTAGCCATAATATACTGCACGCAATACTTCCGCCCTTACATATACGGACACAAATTCAATCTTATAACAGACCATCAGCCACTCGTGTGGATGAATTCCGTTAAGGACCCTACATCCAGACTACTTCGTTGGCGCTTGAAACTCGCCGAATTCGACTACCGAATTACGTATAAAACCGGCAAAACAAATTTGAATGCAGACGCCCTGTCGAGAAACCCCGTGAGCGCTCTTCCGCTTTCCTCAGATTCCTCCGGCATATTCGACGCACACCGTGACAAGCAACCCCAACCTCCGTCACCAATTCCCGATCGTCAGCCACCCTTACAGCTTTCTCCTACTAACCCCTATTCCAGGCAACCCGGCTCACTGCCAGACTCACTCCCGGGCCCCTCCCCGCGACGAACCGCCATACAGCCGCAACCGACGCGTCCACCATTCTCGCCGATTCCGTCTCCATCTTCCAATTCATCTCTGCCAACCTCTCCCAGTTCATTGGACATTCGACGTCCCTTCCCTCCCGACAATGAGCCATTGCCCAACAACAATTCTCCAATCACGACGCTTGACACGCCCACAGACATAGCCATAACTTCGGGCCCAGACTCTTACACAGACTCTGACGACGACGAGAATCTCTTCTCCGATCACAACGCGCCTTCAGCACCGACGAGACGAACATTCATCCATACACGCGACCGCTTAATTATGCGCAATGATAACCTAGTCGCGTTCATAACGACCGACGGACGACCAATAGACACCGGTGCGAAAGACCTTGTTACGTCCCGCGAGTCTCGACGCGTAAAATATATATTATATCGCGCGATTACCGCGGCTTGAGACGTAAATCGCAACTTTTAGGGCACGCGACGCGGTTCGTTCGCGTATCCGCTGGGCTTCACGAATAACGCGCTGCGACGGGTGTACAATTCGAAAATCTGACCTTTCGGAGAACCTTAACTTGTCGGGCAGTCGCACGTGGGCTCGCTGTGGTCCTCAAGGATTCCGGGGTGTAGTCTGCTCCCTCAGGATGGTCGTAGATTGGTGCTCGGTGAAGACTCCGGTGGCTGGATCGGCGACGAAGGTGTGGGCGATTACCTCGATGACCCGTTCGGAGTACCGGTGCTTCGGACGATATGGACCGTGGACGAAAGCTTTCGCAAGCTTCCTTAGCTGATGGCGACGACCGGCGCGTTTCGGCATTCGTTGATTGTTAGACAAGAGATGTAAGATAGACGGTCTTATTCCTGCTGCGCCCAGATCATTCGGGGTGAGATCGGTACGAGCGCTTCGGGAATAATATCGTTGTTGTATTGCGCATTCGTGCAGAGCATTCGGGGTGAGCTCGGTACACACGAAGGCGGAATCGTTTCTAATGGAATATGTATGAATGTATGAATGTACGAATGGTTGCCGAAGAGGGAGAGAGTTTAGGTTGCCAATAATTGTAGAAATAGTAATAACTAAAATATATATTCTAAGATATAAGCGATACAAAACTTATTTACTAGCGCGGAGATTTGAGTTTGAAGAATACTTGGAAATAGAGTGAGACTTGATTTGAATCAGGGGAATGGCTTCAGGAGGGGACGACTTCCCTCGCTGGAGCCCGGAATGAGTCTGCTCGGCGGTGCGTCTGCTCTGAGCTCCTTCGGCCCTTGGCAGCCATGTTGCCGGTTGGTCCTGGTGGGGAGTCACTGGAGTGGGGAGCGGTGCATTCCGCAGCGCTCGTGGCGGGTCGTTGAACATGGTAGTGGGTTGATAATGGTACGAGTGTCGATAATTTGTTGGTAACGGAACGTCGTTCGGTAACGTAGACAGTAGATAACATCGACGGTCGGGTACATCGGTAACCGGTCGATAACATTGATGGTCGGTAAAGTCGGTAACCGGTCGACGGTTGGTAACATCGACGGTCGATAACGGAACGCTTTTGGTAACATGTTGATTCTGCAAGTGTATAAATGGGTTATATGTGTAACGCGCTTCCTTAGTCTATGCAATTATGGTAACTTAACCTACGCAATACGTCGGAGGACGTAACAACCTTTATTCAGCAGGACGAATCCCTTCACTCAAGAATCTTACACTATCTAGAGCAAAAGTATTGAACTCCGGAAACAAGAAACTTATTCTACTACCCGTAAAAACCTCAGATCATTACACGGTTTCTTATGACGATATACTAGAGGCATTAAGATCAGTATACGATGTCACGACGGAATTACAATTAGAATCCGTCAGCATTTCAAAAACCACTATAGACGGCGTAACTTGGGCCGACATCTATAAAACATTATTAGAAATATTTTCAGTGACAAATACACAGATTTTCGCCTGTAGCAATGAAGTTATTATACCCCCTACGGACGAACGTCCAGCCATCATAGCGGAAAACCACACGTCGACTTTCGCGGGACACAAGGGAATTACAAAAACCTATAAACGAATTAGGGAAAAATATTTCTGGGCCTCCCTAAAAAGAGAGGTACAGGAGTACGTGAATTCGTGCCAGTCCTGCCAGCAAAAGAAGCTGACGCGCGTGAAAACCCGACTTCCAATGACGATAACCGACACACCCGGCACCGCTTTTGACAAAATATCAATGGACATTGTAGGTCCCCTCCCTACCTCCCCGAACGGCTTCTCCTACATTTTGACTATACAGGATCTCCTCACAAAGTATTTCCTAGCACTTCCTCTCCGTAACGCCAACGCTCTCGAGACCGCGGACGCATTCGTACATCATTTCATTTGCCGTTTCGGCGCCCCGAAAGGAATCTTAACGGATCAAGGAACTAACTTTCTCAGCTCTCTCATGCGTAACGTCGCTAAGAAATTCAAAATCTCCCAATTCAAAACCACCGCTTTTAGACCACAAAGCAATGGCTCCGTGGAAAGGTCGCATCAGGTGTTGACGGAATATCTCAAACAATATATTAGAAAGAATGACTGGGACGAATGGTTACCCCTTGCGACATTTTCCTACAACACCAGCATGCACGAGGGAACACTGTTTTCACCCCGTGAATTGGTATTCGGCACCCTGGCCAGAACCCCGTCAGCGAACAGCGTCACGCATGACGCATCCGACGAGTCATACAAACATTATTTGGAAAAATTACAAAATAAGATCACCGAAACGATAGGTAAGGCACGAGAGAACCTAGACTCGGCAAAACATCGTTCAAAAAAATATTACGATCGTAAAGTAAACGTTAAAAGCTTCGCCGCCGGAGATCAAGTTTATTTACTAAAAGAACCACGTAAAGGAAAATTCGATGACGAATACTTAGGTCCGTTTAAAATCATAGAATGCTTCGGTAACAAAAACGCGCGAATAGAATTTAAGACCGGCACAAGAATTGTACACGTCGATAAGTTAAAACATGCTGTAAAACCACACAAAATCCAAAACGTGAAAGTGACGCATCCCCACCCTCACATTGTAACCCTCACCACCGAACAAGCAGTTTCAAACAGATACAAAACAGTGCGTGAGCTCCGAACCTACCAGTCTGCAACCAACCCTGACAACATGAAGACCTCGATGAATCGCCTCGTCTTCGTTGTATTTCAGTCCACCTCAGCCCTAATAGGTTACGACTGCGGTGGTTCGACATTAAATACCACCACATTTTCCGCAATTGATAAACCAAGATGCGAATTCAATGACGCCAAGCCAACAACCGAGGACACCGCTATCCAACTTCTTCAACTGGTCGATTT
This sequence comes from Megalopta genalis, assembly GCF_051020955.1. Lineage (NCBI taxonomy): Eukaryota > Metazoa > Arthropoda > Insecta > Hymenoptera > Halictidae > Megalopta > Megalopta genalis. The sequence continues at coordinate 16,431 of NW_027476463.1, forward strand.
CCAGGACACTAAGGTCCTCCAGTGTAAGGTTGAAATCGACCGCACCATCTACCACTGTGGTATGCACTCGCATGCTTCGGTGGTGGACAACGGCCGACAACAATACATCGTGCATACGCCCAAGGATGTCTGTACAACAATGCACGAGTCCGGCTCCTTGTTCCTGCCACCGTCTGGGCACCTGGTTGGACTTGAGGAGAACAGCACTTCAACCCGAAGCTTGACTCTAGCTGTCTCCATACTTCAGGACGGCACGTGCAGTGGGACAACCTACAGTGACCCCTTCGGTACCTGGAATGGTGTAATAGTCCAAGCAATCGTTAGAATTACACTGAAGTCCTTCAAGGCAGCAGTCAAACCCTCAAGCAATGAAATACTCTTACCGTCAGGGCAGCATTGTCCTTTAAACCGCGAAAATTGTATGGACTCAGAGGACGGACTATCCTATTGGGCTAGTCTACCAGAAGAACAGTGCCATTTTAACCGTTACAACGTTCTCTTCGACGGAAAAGCAACCAAGGTCTCCGAAAGAAATGGCAGCAGCACGGCCATCTATACCGTCGCGTCCGGCGATACCGCTTTCGCGCTATCTAGCACTGGACACTCATAAATTTGCGGATACAATCTGATTAGAACAGAACATCCCAAACTACTAATAATTGAAGTGGATAAGGAGGGTAAATTCAAAACAGCTCAGAAAACGGAAATCAACAACTTGGACATCTTCTCTTACGTTAATGCCAAATTCATTTACGTCGAGAAACACATAAAGAAACAAATAGTAAATCTGTACCAAGACCTAATGAAGCAAAAGTGCAAATTGGAACAACAGGTACTAAGAAATGCAATAGCCCTCATACATACATCTCCGGCAGAAGTAGCCACCACCCTCACCGAAGAATCGGGGTTCATGGCAATTCCATCCGGTGAAGCAATCCACGTTGTAAAGTGTATTCCAGTGCAGTGCTCGTTACGTAAAACCAATGAATGCTACGACGAGCTCCCTGTAACCTACCGCAACACCTCATTCTTCCTCACTCCACGGACCAGAATCCTGACAAAGATTGGCACAAGGAAAGAATGTAACGAATTAATACCGACCATGCATAGGATCCACGGGACCTGGTACCGTATGATTCCAAAACCAATAGAGACGATTCCACCACCTCCACTTCAACCAATTACCGAGTCATCATGGAAATATACAAACCCATCGAACTTGGCCAACGGCGGCATTTACTCGCAACAGGATATAGAAAAGCTCAACGAGCATATAATGTTCCCCGTAGAAAAGATGGCAGTGGTAAACGCACTGGCTCAAGGCGCATCTGGACGGAACTACGCGGTCGGTTCCGTCAGTATGATGAATTTAATGGACGAAAACACCCTACAGGGCATAGCCGAAAACACTGGGAAAAGGTTATGGCATGAATTCATACAATTCGGATCGGCCATGGCAGGTGTCATGGGCATTTACGTCATAATCAAATTCATTAAATTATGCGTAAACACCATACTCAACGGAATCGCGCTTCACGCAGCTTATGGATGGAGCATCCAGCTTGTTGCAGCCATCTGGAGTGCGTTGACACACTTTTGTTTATACCTGAAGACTAAAGATAAAAATAATGACAACAGTGCCTTCTCGGTGACGTCCCCAACGGAGTGCGTACCCCCCATAAGCGAAGTGATCGTGTGCGAATCCCAAAACAAAAACTCTCACGAGAAATTAATAAAACCCTCAGATAACTCTACTAATTATACCCCCAGTGAAACCCCTAGCGTCAAACCCAGAGACTTTATAGAAAGACATACTAAACCCGGCGAACGGTTCGTTAGTTTTAGGAAAACCAACGCGCATGACACTGATTCGGAAGAAGAAAACCGACTGCGTCGCTTTTCTTTTTCCCACGGGGGAGGTGTTACGTCCTCAGGACGTATTGCGTAGAATGTAAGTTGTATCCGTCTAAGCGCGAATAGATGGTAAGCTTCTAGAGTTAGTCAAACACACTATAACCTACAGCCTATACCTTATTCAACCGCTAAAATAGTATAAATCATAAGCACACACACACGCATACATACACACATTCGAAACACGTCGACCGACCGACATACTGCGTTAGCCAATAAGAACATATAATATAAATGCGTACAATAAGTATAAGTACACAATTGTAACACAGAACAACACCCTAAATCTTAAGCGCGCACATACACATACACTCGAAAACACGTATACACGTTCATATATAACAAGTCATATTGCTAAACTATATAATTAAACATTTAGAATAAGTTGATACATGCGCCTATGCACGATTATATAAATTGATGCATACGCCAATGATGCATCCGTTCACTCCGCAAAGACTGCAAGCTCAGCAAATTCCAACACGCTCGCAGCCAACCGTTCTCCATGGGATCCTGCAGACGTCAGCGAATCCCACGCTGCCCAGGAGCGAGAGAGAACGCACGATGCATCCGCTCGCACTGAGAACTGCAAGCTCAGCGAATTCCAACACGCTCGCAGCCAACCGTTCTCCATGGGAAACTGCAAGCACCAGCGAATCTCACAGCGCTCAGCAAGAGAGAGAGAGAACACCGCCAGTAGACGCGCTCTCCCTCGCACCGACGTTGCCCCTCCATCGGCCGGACTCGGCGCGCTGAGGAAGCTTGGACAGCTCGAGCACTTCAGTTCCACGCTCCAGGGAGTAACGACGTCTCTCTTGGAGTCTCCGCGTATATTCAACCTCTGCGTACCATATCTCAATAGTTTACAAGTAGCGAACATAGCTTAAGAGAATATAATCTAAGTGAAATAAGTGTAACCGAGTTATTTAGAATATATATATAGCTTTTACCAGTTAACTAAGTGAAATCATTGAATAATACCCAACCCGAACTCTTCCTACGCGACGCGAACGTGCATGTTAACCTCAACGATCCAACAACGCCTTCAGAAACTACTTCGGAGGCAACGAACGATTGAGTCCATCTATAACATCCGCATTGCGTTCAACAATGGTGAGTCGCGTATTTGTATACCGTAGGCACGCGTCATCGTGATATCCCCGTTAGAGTCAGACGTACCGCGCTGAAGTGAACGAAAAGTTGCAAAGCGTCCTGAATCCGCGGCGGTCGCGGAGAAATTATATTTTTTTGTACTAACGCGCCGCGGGACGTAACACTTCAAAATCATGCGAAATGAACAATTTAGCTTCAGATTCATGCGATATACACGTATTTGCTTCAAAATCGAACGAAATAGCGATTTTAAATAAACGATTTAGCTTCAAATTCGTGCGAAATGAACAATTTAGCTTCAGATTCATGCGAAATACACGAATTAGCTTTAAATCCACACGAAACAAACGATTTAACTTCAATATCATGCGAAACATACGATTTCGATTCAAATTCGTGGGAAATAGCGATGTTAAAAGATCGATTTAGCTTCAAATTCATGCCAAGTGAACAATTTAGCTTCAGCTTCATGCGAAAGACACGATTTCGACTCAAATTCGAACGAAATAGCGATTTTAAATAAACGATTTAGCTTCAAATTCATGCGAAATGAACAATTTAGCTTCAGATTCATGCGAAATACACGAATTAGCTTTAAATCCCCACGAAACAAACGATTTAACTTCAATATCATGCGAACACACGATTTCGATTCAAATTCGTGCGAAATAGCGATTTTAAACGATCGATTTAGCTTCAAATACATGCCAAATGAACAATTTAGGTTCAGATTCATGCGATATACACGAATTTGCTCCAAATTCACGCGAGACAAACGATTAAACGTCAATATCATGCGAAATACACGATTTCGACTCAAATTCGTACGAAATAGCGATTTTAAATAAATGATTTAGCTTCAAATTCATGCGAAATGAACAATTGAGCTTCAGATTCATGTGAAATACACGAATTAGCTTTAAATCCACACGAAACAAACGATTTAACTTCAATATCATGCGAAACAAACGATTTCGATTTTAAACGATCGATTTAGCTTCAAATTCATGCCAAATGAACAATTTAGCTTCAGATTCATGCGATATACACGAATTTGCTTCAAATTCACGCGAAATGCACAATTTAGCTTCAGATTCATGCGAAATACACAAATTAGCTTTAAATCCACACAAAACAAACGATTTAACTTCAATATCATGCGAAACACACGATTTCGATTCAAATTCGTGCGAAATAGCGATTTAAAAAGATCGATTTAGCTTCAAACTCATGCCAAATGAACAATTTAGCTTCAGATTCAAGCGGAATACACGAATTTGCTTCAAATCCACGCGGGACAATCGATTTAGCGTCAATATCATGCCACACAAAACAAACGATTTAACTTCAACATCATGCGAAACACACGATTTCAATTCAAATTCGTGCGAAATAGCGATTTTAAACGATCGATTTAGCTTCTAATTCATGAGAAATTAACAATTTAGATTCTGATTCATGCGAAATACACGAATTAGCTTTAAATCCACACGAAACAAACGATTTAACATCAATATCATGCGAAACACACGAACTCGATTCAAATTCGTTCGAAATAGCGATTTTAAACAAACGATTTAGCTGCAAATTCATAAGAAATGAACAATTTAGCTTCAAATTCATGCGAAATACACGAATTTGCTTCAAATCCAAGCAAGACAAATGATTTAGTGTCAGTATCATGCGAAATACACGATTTCGCCACGAATTCGTGCGAAATAGCGATTTTAAACAATCGATTTAGCTTCAAATTCATGCGAAATGAACAATTTAGCTTCAGATTCATGCGATATACACGAATTTGTTTCAAATCCACGCGGGACAATCGATGTAGCGTCAATATTATGCGAAATACACGATTTCGACTCAAATTCGTATGAAATAGCGATTTTAAACAAACGATTTAGCTTCAAAATCATGCGAAATGAACAATTTAGATTCAGATTCATGCGAAATACAGAAATTAGCTTTAAATCCACACAAAACAAACGATTTAACTTCAATATAATGCGAAACACACGATTTCGATTCAAATTCGTGCGAAATAGCGATTTTAAAAGATCGATTTAGCTTCAAATTCATGCCAAATGAACAATTTAGCTTCAGATTCAAGCGAAATACACGAATTTGCTTCAAATCCACGCGGGACAATCGATTTAGCGTCAATATCATGCGAAATACACGATTTCGACTCAAATTCGATCGAAATAGAGATTTTAAATAAACGATTTAGCTTCAAATTCATGCGAAATGAACAATTTAGCTTCAGATTCATGTGAAATACACGAATTAGCTTTAAATCCACACGAAACAAACGATTTAACTTCAATATCATGCGAAACACACGATTTCGATTCAAATTCGTGCGAAATAGCGATTTTAAACGATCGATTTTGCTTCAAATTCATGCCAAAGGAACAATTTAGCTTCAGATTCATGCGAAATACACGAATTTGCTTCAAATCCACGCGGGACAAACGATTTGGCGTCAATATCATGCGAAATACACGATTTCGACTCAAATTCGATCGAATTAGCGATTTTAAATAAACGATTTAGCTTCAAATTCATGCGAAATGAACAATTTAGCTTCAGATTCATGTGAAATACACGAATTAGCTTTAGATACACACGAAACATACGATTTAACTTCAATATCATGCGAAACACACGATTTCGATTCAAATTCGTGGGAAATAGCGATTTTAAAAGATCGATTTAGCTTCAAATTCATGCCAAATGAACAATTTAGCTTCAGATTCAAGCGAAATACACGAATTTGCTTCAAATCCACGCGGGACAATCGATTTAGCGTCAATATCATGCGAAATACACGATTTCGACTCAAATTCGATCGAAATAGAGATTTTAAATAAACGATTTAGCTTCAAATTCATGCGAAATGAACAATTTAGCTTCAGATTCATGTGAAATACACGAATTAGCTTTAAATCCACACGAAACAAACGATTTAACTTCAATATCATGCGAAACACACGATTTCGATTCAAATTCGTGCGAAATAGCGATTTTAAACGATCGATTTTGCTTCAAATTCATGCCAAAGGAACAATTTAGCTTCAGATTCATGCGAAATACACGAATTTGCTTCAAATCCACGCGGGACAAACGATTTGGCGTCAATATCATGCGAAATACACGATTTCGACTCAAATTCGATCGAATTAGCGATTTTAAATAAACGATTTAGCTTCAAATTCATGCGAAATGAACAATTTAGCTTCAGATTCATGTGAAATACACGAATTAGCTTTAGATACACACGAAACATACGATTTAACTTCAATATCATGCGAAACACACGATTTCGATTCAAATTCGTGGGAAATAGCGATTTTAAAAGATCGATTTAGCTTCAAATTCATGCCAAATGAACAATTTAGCTTCAGATTCATGCGAAATACACGAATTTGCTTCAAATCCACGCGGGACAATCGATTTAGCGTCAATATCATGCGAAATACACGATTTCGACTCAAATTCGATCGAAATAGCGATTTTAAAAGATCGATTTAGCTTCAAATTCATGCCAAATGTACAATTTAGATTCAGATTCGTGCGAAATACACGAATTTGCTTCAAATCCACGCGGGACAAACGATTTAGCGTCAATATCATGCGAAATACACGATTTCGATTCAAATTCGAACGAAATAGCGATTTTAAATTAACGATTTAGCTTCAAATTCATGCGAAATGAACAATTTAGCTTCAGATTAATGCGAAATACACGAATTAGCTTTAAATCCCCACGAAACAAACGATTTAACTTCAATATCATGCGAAACACACGATTTCGATTCAAATTCTTGGGAAAAAGCGATTTTAAAAGATTGATTTAGCTTCAAATTCATGCGAAATGAACAATTAAGCTTCAGATTTATGCGATATACACGAATTTGCTTCAAATCCACGCGGGACAAACGATTTAGCGTCAATATCATGCGAAACACACGATTTCGATTCAAATTCGTGGGAAATAGCGATTTTAGAAGATCGATTTAGCATCAAATTCATACCAAATGAACCATTTAGCTTCAGATTCATGCGAAATGAACAATTTAGCTTCAGATTCATGTGAAATACACGAATTAGCTTTAGATACCCACGAAACATACGATTTAACTTCAATATCATGCGAAACACACGATTTCGATTCAAATTCGTGGGAAATAGCGATTTTAAAAGATCGATTTAGTTTCAAATTCATGCCAAATGAACAATTTAGCTTCAGATTCATGCGAAATACACGAATTTGCTTCAAATCCACGCGGGACAAACGATTTAGCGTCAATATCATGCGAAATACACGATTTCGTCACAAATTCGTACGAAATAGCGATTTTAAATAAAAGATTTAGCTTCAAATTCATGCGAAATAAACAACTTAGCTTCAGATTCATGCGAAATACACAAATTAGCTTTAAATCCACACGAAACAAACGATTTAACTTCAATATCATGCGAAACATACGATTTCGATTCAAATTCGTGGGAAATAGCGATTTTAAAAGATCGATTTAGCTTCAAGTTCATGCCAAATGAAGAATTTAGCTTCAGATTCATGCGAAATACACGAATTTGCTTCAAATCCACGCGGGACAAACGATTTAGCGTCAATATCATGCGAAATACACGATTTCGTCACAAATTCGTACGAAATAGCGATTTTAAATAAAAGATTTAGCTTCAAATTCATGCGAAATAAACAACTTAGCTTCAGATTCATGCGAAATACACGAATTAGCTTTAAATCCACACGAAACAAACGATTTAACTTCAATATCATGCGAAACACACGATTTCGATTCAAATTCGTGGGAAATAGCGATTTTAAAAGATCGATTTAGCTTCAAATTCATGCCAAATGAACAATTTAGCTTCAGATTCATGTGAAATACACGAATTAGCTTTAGATACACACGAAACATACGATTTAACTTCAATATCATGCGAAACACACGATTTCGATTCAAATTCGTGGGAAATAGCGATTTTAAAAGATCGTTTTAGCTTCAAATTCATGCCAAATGTACAATTTAGCTTCAGATTCGTGCGAAATACACGAATTTGCTTTAAATCCACGCGGGACAAACGATTTAGCGTCAATATCATGCGAAATACACGATTTCGATTCAAATTCGAACGAAATAGCGATTTTAAATTAACGATTTACCTTCAAATTCATGCGAAATGAACAATTTAGCTTCAGATTCATGCGAATTTGCTTCAAATCCACGCCAGACAAACGATTTAGCGTCAATATCATGCGAAATACACGATTTCGGCTCAAATTCGTACGAAATAGAGATTTTAAAAGATCGATTTAGCTTCAAATTCATGCCAAATGAACAATTTAGCTTCAGATTCATGCGAAATACACGAATTAGCTTTAAATCCACACGAAACAAACGATTTATCTTCAATATCATGCGAAACATACGATTTCGATTCAAATTCGTGGGAAATAGCGATTTTAAAAGATCGATTTAGCTTCAAATTCATGCCCAATGAACAATTTAGCTTCAGATTCATACGAAATACACGAATTTGCTTCAAATCTACGCGGGACAATCGATTTAGCGTCAATATCATGCGAAATACACGATTTCGACACAAATTCGATCGAAATAGCGATTTTAAATAAACGATTTTGCTTCAAATTCATGCGAAATGAACAATTTAGCTTCAGATTCATGCGAAATACACGAACTAGCTTTAAATCCCCACGAAACAAACGATTTAACTTCAATATCATGCGAAACACACGATTTCGATTCAAATTCGTGGGAAATAGCGATTTTAAAAGATCGATTTAGCTTCAAATTCATGCGAAATGAACAATTTAGCTTCAGATTCATGCGAATTTGCTTCAAATCCACGCCAGACAAACGATTTAGCGTCAATATCATGCGAGATACACGATTTCTACTCAAATTCGTACGAGATAGCTATTTTAAACAAACGATTTAGCTTCAAATTCATGCGAAATGATCAATTTAGCTTCAGATTCATGCGAAATACACGAATTAGCTTTAAATCCACACGAAACAAACGATTTAACTTCAATATCATGCGAAACATACGATTTCGATTCAAATTCGTGGGAAATAGCGATGTTAAAAGATCGATTTAGCTTCAAATTCATGCCAAGTGAACAATTTAGCTTCAGCTTCATGCGAAAGACACGATTTCGACTCAAATTCGAACGAAATAGCGATTTTAAATAAACGATTTAGCTTCAAATTCATGCGAAATGAACAATTTAGCTTCAGATTCATGCGAAATACACGAATTAGCTTTAAATCCCGACGAAACAAACGATTTAACTTCAATATCATGCGAAACACACGATTTCGATTCAAATTCGTGCGAAATAGCGATTTTAAACAATCGATTTAGCTTCAAATACATGCCAAATGAACAATTTAGGTTCAGATACATGCGATATACACGAATTTGCTTCAAATTCACGCGAGACAAACGATTAAACGTCAATATCATGCGAAATACACGATTTCGACTCAAATTCGTACGAAATAGCGATTTTAAATAAATGATTTAGCTTCAAATTCATGCGAAATGAACAATTGAGCTTCAGATTCATGTGAAATACACGAATTAGCTTTAAATCCACACGAAACAAACGATTTAACTTCAATATCATGCGAAACAAACGATTTCGATTTTAAACGATCGATTTAGCTTCAAATTCATGCCAAATGAACAATTTAGCTTCAGATTCATGCGATATACACGAATTTGCTTCAAATTCACGCGAAATGCACAATTTAGCTTCAGATTCATGCGAAATACATAAATTAGCTTTTAATCCACACAAAACAACGATTTAACTTCAATATCATGCGAAACACACGATTTCGATTCAAATTCGTGCGAAATAGCGATTTAAAAAGATCGATTTAGCTTCAAACTCATGCCAAATGAACAATTTAGCTTCAGATTCAAGCGGAATACACGAATTTGCTTCAAATCCACGCGGGACAATCGATTTAGCGTCAATATCATGCGAAATACACGATTTCGACTCAAATTCGATTGAAATAGCGATTTTAAATAAACGATTTAGCTTCAAATTCATGCGAAATGCACAATTAGCTTCAGATTCATGCGAAATACACAAATTAACTTTAAATCCACACAAAACAAACGATTTAACTTCAACATCATGCGAAACACACGATTTCAATTCAAATTCGTGCGAAATAGCGATTTTAAAACGATCGATTTAGCTTCTAATTCATGAGAAATTAACAATTTAGATTCTGATTCATGCGAAATACACGAATTAGCTTTAAATCCACACGAAACAAACGATTTAACATCAATATCATGCGAAACACACGAACTCGATTCAAATTCGTTCGAAATAGCGATTTTAAACAAACGATTAGCTGCAAATTCATAAGAAATGAACAATTTAGCTTAAAATTCATGCGAAATACACGAATTTGCTTCAAATCCAAGCAAGACAAATGATTTAGTGTCAGTATCATGCGAAATACACGATTTCGCCACGAATTCGTGCGAAATAGCGATTTTAAACAATCGATTTAGCTTCAAATTCATGCGAAATGAACAATTTAGCTTCAGATTCATGCGATATACACGAATTTGTTTCAAATCCACGCGGGACAATCGATGTAGCGTCAATATTATGCGAAATACACGATTTCGACTCAAATTCGTATGAAATAGCGATTTTAAACAAACGATTTAGCTTCAAAATCATGCGAAATGAACAATTTAGATTCAGATTCATGCGAAATACACAAATTAGCTTTAAATCCACACAAACAAACGATTTAACTTCAATATAATGCGAAACACACGATTTCGATTCAAATTCGTGCGAAATAGCGATTTTAAAAGATCGATTTAGCTTCAAATTCATGCCAAATGAACAATTTAGCTTCAGATTCAAGCGAAATACACGAATTTGCTTCAAATCCACGCGGGACAATCGATTTAGCGTCAATATCATGCGAAATACACGATTTCGACTCAAATTCGATCGAAATAGAGATTTTAAATAAACGATTTAGCTTCAAATTCATGCGAAATGAACAATTTAGCTTCAGATTCATGTGAAATACACGAATTAGCTTTAAATCCACACGAAACAAACGATTTAACTTCAATATCATGCGAAACACACGATTTCGATTCAAATTCGTGCGAAATAGCGATTTTAAACGATCGATTTTGCTTCAAATTCATGCCAAAGGAACAATTTAGCTTCAGATTCATGCGAAATACACGAATTTGCTTCAAATCCACGCGGGACAAACGATTTAGCGTCAATATCATGCGAAATACACGATTTCGACTCAAATTCGATCGAATTAGCGATTTTAAATAAACGATTTAGCTTCAAATTCATGCGAAATGAACAATTTAGCATCAGATTCATGTGAAATACACGAATTAGCTTTAGATACACACGAAACATACGATTTAACTTCAATATCATGCGAAACACACGATTTCGATTCAAATTCGTGGGAAATAGCGATTTTAAAAGATCGATTAGCTTCAAATTCATGCCAAATGAACAATTTAGCTTCAGATTCATGCGAAATACACGAATTTGCTTCAAATCCACGCGGGACAATCGATTTAGCGTCAATATCATGCGAAATACACGATTTCGACTCAAATTCGATCGAAATAGCGATTTTAAAAGATCGATTTAGCTCCAAATTCATGCCAAATGTACAATTTAGATTCAGATTCGTGCGAAATACACGAATTTGCTTCAAATCCACGCGGGACAAACGATTTAGCGTCAATATCATGCGAAATACACGATTTCGATTCAAATTCGAACGAAATAGCGATTTTAAATTAACGATTTAGCTTCAAATTCATGCGAAATGAACAATTTAGCTTCAGATTAATGCGAAATACACGAATTAGCTTTAAATCCCCACGAAACAAACGATTTAACTTCAATATCATGCGAAACACACGATTTCGATTCAAATTCTTGGGAAAAAGCGATTTTAAAAGATTGATTTAGCTTCAAATTCATGCGAAATGAACAATTAAGCTTCAGATTTATGCGATATACACGAATTTGCTTCAAATCCACGCGAGACAAACGATTTAGCGTCAATATCATGCGAAACACACGATTTCGATTCAAATTCGTGGGAAATAGCGATTTTAGAAGATCGATTTAGCATCAAATTCATACCAAATGAACCATTTAGCTTCAGATTCATGCGAAATGAACAATTTAGCTTCAGATTCATGTGAAATACACGAATTAGCTTTAGATACACACGAAACATACGATTTAACTTCAATATCATGCGAAACACACGATTTCGATTCAAATTCGTGGGAAATAGCGATTTTAAAAGATCGATTTAGTTTCAAATTCATGCCAAATGAAGAATTTAGCTTCAGATTCATGCGAAATACACGAATTTGCTTCAAATCCACGCGGGACAAACGATTTAGCGTCAATATCATGCGAAATACACGATTTCGTCACAAATTCGTACGAAATAGCGATTTTAAATAAAAGATTTAGCTTCAAATTCATGCGAAATAAACAACTTAGCTTCAGATTCATGCGAAATACACAAATTAGCTTTAAATCCACACGAAACAAACGATTTAACTTCAATATCATGCGAAACATACGATTTCGATTCAAATTCGTGGGAAATAGCGATTTTAAAAGTTCGATTTAGCTTCAAGTTCATGCCAAATGAAGAATTCAGCTTCAGATTCATGCGAAATACACGAATTTGCTTCAAATCCACGCGGGACAAACGATTTAGCGTCAATATCATGCGAAATACACGATTTCGTCACAAATTCGTACGAAATAGCGATTTTAAATAAAAGATTTAGCTTCAAATTCATGCGAAATAAACAACTTAGCTTCAGATTCATGCGAAATACACGAATTAGCTTTAAATCCACACGAAACAAACGATTTAACTTCAATATCATGCGAAACACACGATTTCGATTCAAATTCGTGGGAAATAGCGATTTTAAAAGATCGATTTAGCTTCAAATTCATGCCAAATGAACAATTTAGCTTCAGATTCATGTGAAATACACGAATTAGCTTTAGATACACACGAAACATACGATTTAACTTCAATATCATGCGAAACACACGATTTCGATTCAAATTCGTGGGAAATAGCGATTTTAAAAGATCGATTTAGCTTCAAATTCATGCCAAATGTACAATTTAGCTTCAGATTCGTGCGAATACACGAATTTGCTTTAAATCCACGCGGGACAAACGATTTAGCGTCAATATCATGCGAAATACACGATTTCGATTCAAATTCGAACGAAATAGCGATTTTAAATTAACGATTTACCTTCAAATTCATGCGAAATGAACAATTTAGCTTCAGATTCATGCGAAATACACGAATTAGCTTTAAATCCCCACGAAACAAACGATTTAACTTCAATATCATGCGAAACACACGATTTCGATTCAAATTCTTGGGAAAAAGCGATTTTAAAAGATTGATTTAGCTTCAAATTCATGCGAAATGAACAATTAAGCTTCAGATTTATGCGATATACACGAATTTGCTTCAAATCCACGCGAGACAAACGATTTAGCGTCAATATCATGCGAAATACACGATTTCGACTCAAATTCGTACGAAATAGCGATTTTAAACAAACGATTTAGCTTCAAATTCATGCGAAATGAACAATTTAGCTTCAGATTCATGTGAAATACACGAATTAGCTTTAAATCCACACGAAACAAACGATTTAACTTCAATATCATGCGAAACACACGATTTCGATTCAAATTCGTGCGAAATAGCGATTTTAAACGATCGATTTAGCTTCAAATTCATGCGAAATGAACAATTTAGCTTCAGATTCATGCGAATTTGCTTCAAATCCACGCCAGACAAACGATTTAGCGTCAATATCATGCGAAACACACGATTTCGATTCAAATTCGTGGGAAATAGCGATTTTAAAAGATCGATTTAGCTTCAAATTCATGCCAAATGAACAATTTAGCTTCAGATTCATGCGAAATACACGAATTTGCTTCAAATCCACGCGGGACAATCGATTTAGCGTCAATATCATGCGAAATACACGATTTCGACACAAATTCGATCGAAATAGCGATTTTAAATAAACGATTTTGCTTCAAATTCATGCGAAATGAACAATTTAGCTTCAGATTCATGCGAAATACACGAATTAGCTTTAAATCCCCACGAAACAAACGATTTAACTTCAATATCATGCGAAACACACGATTTCGATTCAAATTCGTGGGAAATAGCGATTTTAAAAGATCGATTTCGCTTCAAATTCATGCGAAATGAACAATTTAGCTTCAGATTCATGCGAATTTGCTTCAAATCCACGCCAGACAAACGATTTAGCGTCAATATCATGCGAGATACACGATTTCTACTCAAATTCGTACGAGATAGCTATTTTAAACAAACGATTTAGCTTCAAATTCATGCGAAATGATCAATTTAGCTTCAGATTCATGCGAAATACACGAATTAGCTTTAAATCCACACGAAACAAACGATTTAACTTCAATATCATGCGAATCATACGATTTCGATTCAAATTCGTGGGAAATAGCGATGTTAAAAGATCGATTTAGCTTCAAATTCATGCCAAATGAACAATTTAGCTTCAGATTCGTGCGAAATACACGATTCCGACTAAAATTCGGGCGAAATAGCGATTTTAAACAAACGATTTAGATTCAAATTCATGCGAAATGAACAATTTAGCTTCAGATTCATGCGAATTTGCTTCAAATCCACGCCAGACAAACGATTTAGCGTCAATATCATGCGAAATACACGATTTCGGCTCAAATTCGTACGAAATAGAGATTTTAAACAAACGATATAGCTTCAAATTCATGCGAAATGACCAATTTAGCTTCAGATTCATGCGAAATACACGAATTAGCTTTAAATCCACACGAAACAAACGATTTATCTTCAATATCATGCGAAACATACGATTTCGATTCAAATTCGTGGGAAATAGCGATTTTAAAAGATCGATTTAGCTTCAAATTCATGCCCAATGAACAATTTAGCTTCAGATTCATACGAAATACACGAATTTGCTTCAAATCTACGCGGGACAATCGATTTAGCGGCAATATCATGCGAAATACACGATTTCGGCTCAATTTCGTACGAAATAGAGATTTTAAACAAACGATATAGCTTCAAATTCATGCGAAATGACCAATTTAGCTTCAGATTCATGCGAAATACACGAATTAGCTTTAAATCCCCACGAAACAAACGATTTAACTTCAATATCATGCGAAACACACGATTTCGATTCAAATTCGTGGGAAATAGCGATTTTAAAAGATCGATTTAGCTTCAAATTCATGCGAAATGAACAATTTAGCTTCAGATTCATGCGAATTTGCTTCAAATCCACGCCAGACAAACGATTTAGCGTCAATATCATGCGAGATACACGATTTCTACTCAAATTCGTACGAGATAGCTATTTTAAACAAACGATTTAGCTTCAAATTCATGCGAAATGATCAATTTAGCTTCAGATTCATGCGAAATACACGAATTAGCTTTAAATCCACACGAAACAAACGATTTAACTTCAATATCATGCGAATCATACGATTTCGATTCAAATTCGTGGGAAATAGCGATTTTAAAAGATCGATTTAGCTTCAAATTCATGCCAAATGAACAATTTAGCTTCAGATTCGTGCGAAATACACGATTCCGACTAAAATTCGGGCGAAATAGCGATTTTAAACAAACGATATACCTTCAAATTCATGCGAAATGACCAATTTAGCTTCAGATTCATGCGAAATACACGAATTAGCTTTAAATCCACACGAAACAAACGATTTAACTTCAATATCATGCGAAACATACGATTTCGATTCAAATTCGTGGGAAATAGCGATTTTAAAAGATCGATTTAGCTTCAAATTCATGCCAAATGTACAATTTAGCTTCAGATTCGTGCGAAATACACGAATTTGCTTTAAATCCACGCGGGACAAACGATTTAGCGTCAATATCATGCGAAATACACGATTTCGATTCAAATTCGAACGAAATAGCGATTTTAAATTAACGATTTAGCTTCAAATTCATGCGAAATGAACAATTTAGCTTCTGATTCATGCGAAATACACGAACTAGCTTTAAATCCCCACGAAACAAACGATTTAACTTCTATATCATGCGAAACACACGATTTCGATTCAAATTCGTGGGAAAAAGCGATTTTAAAAGATCGATTTAGCTTCAAATTCATGCGAAATGAACAATTTAGCTTCAGATTCATGCGAATTTGCTTCAAATCCACGCCAGACAAACGATTTAGCGTCAATATCATGCGAAATACACGATTTCGGCTCAAATTCGTACGAAATAGAGATTTTAAACAAACGATATAGCTTCAAATTCATGCGAAATGATCAATTTAGCTTCAGATTCATGCGAAATACACGAATTAGCTTTAAATCCACACGAAACAAACGATTTAACTTCAATATCATACGAAACACACGATTTCGATTCAAATTCGTGCGAAATAGAGATTTTAAACGATCGATTTAGCTTCAAATTTTCCCCCCCCCCCCCCCCCCCCCCCCCCCCCCCCCATCGCCAAATGTACAATTTAGCTTCAGATTCATGCGAAATACACGAATTTGCTTCAAATCCACGCGGAACAAACGATTTAGCGTCAATATCATGCGAAATACACGATTTCGATTCAAATTCGAACGAAATAGCGATTTTAAATTAACGATTTAGCTTCAAATTCATGCGAAATGAACAATTTAGCTTCTGATTCATGCGAAATACACGAACTAGCTTTAAATCCCCACGAAACAAACGATTTAACTTCAATATCATGCGAAACACACGATTTCGATTCAAATTCGTGGGAAAAAGCGATTTTAAAAGATCGATTTAGCTTCAAATTCATGCGAAATGAACAATTTAGCTTCAGATTCATGCGAATTTGCTTCAAATCCACGCCAGACAAACGATTTAGCGTCAATATCATGCGAGATACACGATTTCTACTCAAATTCGTACGAGATAGCTATTTTAAACAAACGATTTAGCTTCAAATTCATGCGAAATGAACAATTTAGCTTCAGATTCATGCGAAATACACGAATTTGCTTCAAATCCACGCGGGACAATCGATTTAGCGTCAATATCATGCGAAATACACGATTTCGACACAAATTCGATCGAAATAGCGATTTTAAATAAACGATTTAGCTTCAAATTCATGCGACATGAACAATTTAGCTTCAGATTCATGCGAAATACACGAATTAGCTTTAAATCCCCACGAAACAAACGATTTAACTTCAATATCATGCGAAACACACGATTTCGATTCAAATTCGTGGGAAATAGCGATTTTAAAAGATCGATTTAGCTTCAAATTCATGCGAAATGAACAATTTAGCTTCAGATTCATGCGAATTTGCTTCAAATCCACGCCAGACAAACGATTTAGCGTCAATATCATGCGAGATACACGATTTCTACTCAAATTCGTACGAGATAGCTATTTTAAACAAACGATTTAGCTTCAAATTCATGCGAAATGAACAATTTAGCTTCAGATTCATGCGATATACACGAATTTGCTTCAAATCCACGCGAGACAAACGATTTAGCGTCAATATCATGCGAAATACACGATTTCGGCTCACATTCGTACGAAATAGAGATTTTAAACAAACGATATACCTTCAAATTCATGCGAAATGACCAATTTAGCTTCAGATTCATGCGAAATACACGAATTAGCTTTAAATCCACACGAAACAAACGATTTAACTTCAATATCATGCGAAACATACGATTTCGATTCAAATTCGTGGGAAATAGCGATTTTAAAAGATCGATTTAGCTTCAAATTCATGCCAAATGTACAATTTAGCTTCAGATTCGTGCGAAATACACGAATTTGCTTTAAATCCACGCGGGACAAACGATTTAGCGTCAATATCATGCGAAATACACGATTTCGATTCAAATTCGAACGAAATAGCGATTTTAAATTAACGATTTAGCTTCAAATTCATGCGAAATGAACAATTTAGCTTCAGATTCATGCGAATTTGCTTCAAATCCACGCCAGACAAACGATTTAGCGTCAATATCATGCGAAATACACGATTTCGGCTCAAATTCGTACGAAATAGAGATTTTAAACAAACGATATAGCTTCAAATTCATGCGAAATGACCAATTTAGCTTCAGATTCATGCGAAATACACGAATTAGCTTTAAATCCACACGAAACAAACGATTTATCTTCAATATCATGCGAAACATACGATTTCGATTCAAATTCGTGGGAAATAGCGATTTTAAAAGATCGATTTAGCTTCAAATTCATGCCCAATGAACAATTTAGCTTCAGATTCATACGAAATACACGAATTTGCTTCAAATCTACGCGGGACAATCGATTTAGCGGCAATATCATGCGAAATACACGATTTCGGCTCAATTTCGTACGAAATAGAGATTTTAAACAAACGATATAGCTTCAAATTCATGCGAAATGACCAATTTAGCTTCAGATTCATGCGAAATACACGAATTAGCTTTAAATCCCCACGAAACAAACGATTTAACTTCAATATCATGCGAAACACACGATTTCGATTCAAATTCGTGGGAAATAGCGATTTTAAAAGATCGATTTAGCTTCAAATTCATGCGAAATGAACAATTTAGCTTCAGATTCATGCGAATTTGCTTCAAATCCACGCCAGACAAACGATTTAGCGTCAATATCATGCGAGATACACGATTTCTACTCAAATTCGTACGAGATAGCTATTTTAAACAAACGATTTAGCTTCAAATTCATGCGAAATGATCAATTTAGCTTCAGATTCATGCGAAATACACGAATTAGCTTTAAATCCACACGAAACAAACGATTTAACTTCAATATCATGCGAATCATACGATTTCGATTCAAATTCGTGGGAAATAGCGATTTTAAAAGATCGATTTAGCTTCAAATTCATGCCAAATGAACAATTTAGCTTCAGATTCGTGCGAAATACACGATTCCGACTAAAATTCGGGCGAAATAGCGATTTTAAACAAACGATTTAGATTCAAATTCATGCGAAATGAACAATTTAGCTTCAGATTCATGTGAAATACACGAATTAGCTTTAAATCCACACGAAACAAACGATTTAACTTCAATATCATACGAAACACACGATTTCGATTCAAATTCGTGCGAAATAGAGATTTTAAACGATCGATTTAGCTTCAAATTCATGCCAAATGTACAATTTAGCTTCAGATTCATGCGAAATACACGAATTTGCTTCAAATCCACGCGGAACAAACGATTTAGCGTCAATATCATGCGAAATACACGATTTCGATTCAAATTCGAACGAAATAGCGATTTTAAATTAACGATTTAGCTTCAAATTCATGCGAAATGAACAATTTAGCTTCTGATTCATGCGAAATACACGAACTAGCTTTAAATCCCCACGAAACAAACGATTTAACTTCAATATCATGCGAAACACACGATTTCGATTCAAATTCGTGGGAAAAAGCGATTTTAAAAGATCGATTTAGCTTCAAATTCATGCGAAATGAACAATTTAGCTTCAGATTCATGCGAATTTGCTTCAAATCCACGCCAGACAAACGATTTAGCGTCAATATCATGCGAGATACACGATTTCTACTCAAATTCGTACGAGATAGCTATTTTAAACAAACGATTTAGCTTCAAATTCATGCGAAATGAACAATTTAGCTTCAGATTCATGCGAAATACACGAATTTGCTTCAAATCGAAATACACGATTTCGACACAAATTCGATCGAAATAGCGATTTTAAATAAACGATTTAGCTTCAAATTCATGCGACATGAACAATTTAGCTTCAGATTCATGCGAAATACACGAATTAGCTTTAAATCCCCACGAAACAAACGATTTAACTTCAATATCATGCGAAACACACGATTTCGATTCAAATTCGTGGGAAATAGCGATTTTAAAAGATCGATTTAGCTTCAAATTCATGCGAAATGAACAATTTAGCTTCAGATTCATGCGAATTTGCTTCAAATCCACGCCAGACAAACGATTTAGCGTCAATATCATGCGAGATACACGATTTCTACTCAAATTCGTACGAGATAGCTATTTTAAACAAACGATTTAGCTTCAAATTCATGCGAAATGAACAATTTAGCTTCAGATTCATGCGATATACACGAATTTGCTTCAAATCCACGCGAGACAAACGATTTAGCGTCAATATCATGCGAAATACACGATTTCGGCTCACATTCGTACGAAATAGAGATTTTAAACAAACGATATACCTTCAAATTCATGCGAAATGACCAATTTAGCTTCAGATTCATGCGAAATACACGAATTAGCTTTAAATCCACACGAAACAAACGATTTAACTTCAATATCATGCGAAACATACGATTTCGATTCAAATTCGTGGGAAATAGCGATTTTAAAAGATCGATTTAGCTTCAAATTCATGCCAAATGTACAATTTAGCTTCAGATTCGTGCGAAATACACGAATTTGCTTTAAATCCACGCGGGACAAACGATTTAGCGTCAATATCATGCGAAATACACGATTTCGATTCAAATTCGAACGAAATAGCGATTTTAAATTAACGATTTAGCTTCAAATTCATGCGAAATGAACAATTTAGCTTCTGATTCATGCGAAATACACGAACTAGCTTTAAATCCCCACGAAACAAACGATTTAACTTCTATATCATGCGAAACACACGATTTCGATTCAAATTCGTGGGAAAAAGCGATTTTAAAAGATCGATTTAGCTTCAAATTCATGCGAAATGAACAATTTAGCTTCAGATTCATGCGAATTTGCTTCAAATCCACGCCAGACAAACGATTTAGCGTCAATATCATGCGAAATACACGATTTCGGCTCAAATTCGTACGAAATAGAGATTTTAAACAAACGATATAGCTTCAAATTCATGCGAAATGACCAATTTAGCTTCAGATTCATGCGAAATACACGAATTAGCTTTAAATCCACACGAAACAAACGATTTATCTTCAATATCATGCGAAACATACGATTTCGATTCAAATTCGTGGGAAATAGCGATTTTAAAAGATCGATTTAGCTTCAAATTCATGCCCAATGAACAATTTAGCTTCAGATTCATACGAAATACACGAATTTGCTTCAAATCTACGCGGGACAATCGATTTAGCGGCAATATCATGCGAAATACACGATTTCGGCTCAATTTCGTACGAAATAGAGATTTTAAACAAACGATATAGCTTCAAATTCATGCGAAATGACCAATTTAGCTTCAGATTCATGCGAAATACACGAATTAGCTTTAAATCCCCACGAAACAAACGATTTAACTTCAATATCATGCGAAACACACGATTTCGATTCAAATTCGTGGGAAATAGCGATTTTAAAAGATCGATTTAGCTTCAAATTCATGCGAAATGAACAATTTAGCTTCAGATTCATGCGAATTTGCTTCAAATCCACGCCAGACAAACGATTTAGCGTCAATATCATGCGAGATACACGATTTCTACTCAAATTCGTACGAGATAGCTACTTTAAACAAACGATTTAGCTTCAATATCATGCGAAACACACGATTTCGATTCAAATTCGTGCGATATACACGAATTTGCTTCAAATCCACGCGAGACAAACGATTTAGCGTCAATATCATGCGAAATACACGATTTCGGCTCACATTCGTACGAAATAGAGATTTTAAACAAACGATATACCTTCAAATTCATGCGAAATGACCAAATTAGCTTCAGATTCATGCGAAATACACGAATTAGCTTTAAATCCACACGAAACAAACGATTTAACTTCAATATCATGCGAAACATACGATTTCGATTCAAATTCGTGGGAAATAGCGATTTTAAAAGATCGATTTAGCTTCAAATTCATGCCAAATGAACAATTTAGCTTCAGATTCATGCGAAATACACGATTCCGACTAAAATTCGGGCGAAATAGCGATTTTAAACAAACGATTTAGATTCAAATTCATGCGAAATGAACAATTTAGCTTCAGATTCATGTGAAATACACGAATTAGCTTTAAATCCACACGAAACAAACGATTTAACTTCAATATCATACGAAACACACGATTTCGATTCAAATTCGTGCGAAATAGAGATTTTAATCGATCGATTTAGCTTCAAATTCATGCCAAATGTACAATTTAGCTTCAGATTCATGCGAAATACACGAATTTGCTTCAAATCCACGCGGAACAAACGATTTAGCGTCAATATCATGCGAAATACACGATTTCGATTCAAATTCGAACGAAATAGCGATTTTAAATTAACGATTTAGCTTCAAATTCATGCGAAATGAACAATTTAGCTTCTGATTCATGCGAAATACACGAACTAGCTTTAAATCCCCACGAAACAAACGATTTAACTTCTATATCATGCGAAACACACGATTTCGATTCAAATTCGTGGGAAAAAGCGATTTTAAAAGATCGATTTAGCTTCAAATTCATGCGAAATGAACAATTTAGCTTCAGATTCATGCGAATTTGCTTCAAATCCACGCCAGACAAACGATTTAGCGTCAATATCATGCGAAATACACGATTTCGGCTCAAATTCGTACGAAATAGAGATTTTAAACAAACGATATAGCTTCAAATTCATGCGAAATGACCAATTTAGCTTCAGATTCATGCGAAATACACGAATTAGCTTTAAATCCACACGAAACAAACGATTTATCTTCAATATCATGCGAAACATACGATTTCGATTCAAATTCGTGGGAAATAGCGATTTTAAAAGATCGATTTAGCTTCAAATTCATGCCCAATGAACAATTTAGCTTCAGATTCATACGAAATACACGAATTTGCTTCAAATCTACGCGGGACAATCGATTTAGCGGCAATATCATGCGAAATACACGATTTCGGCTCAATTTCGTACGAAATAGAGATTTTAAACAAACGATATAGCTTCAAATTCATGCGAAATGACCAATTTAGCTTCAGATTCATGCGAAATACACGAATTAGCTTTAAATCCCCACGAAACAAACGATTTAACTTCAATATCATGCGAAACACACGATTTCGATTCAAATTCGTGGGAAATAGCGATTTTAAAAGATCGATTTAGCTTCAAATTCATGCGAAATGAACAATTTAGCTTCAGATTCATGCGAATTTGCTTCAAATCCACGCCAGACAAACGATTTAGCGTCAATATCATGCGAGATACACGATTTCTACTCAAATTCGTACGAGATAGCTACTTTAAACAAACGATTTAGCTTCAAATTCATGCGAAATGAACAATTTAGCTTCAGATTCATGCGATATACACGAATTTGCTTCAAATCCACGCGAGACAAACGATTTAGCGTCAATATCATGCGAAATACACGATTTCGGCTCACATTCGTACGAAATAGAGATTTTAAACAAACGATATACCTTCAAATTCATGCGAAATGACCAAATTAGCTTCAGATTCATGCGAAATACACGAATTAGCTTTAAATCCACACGAAACAAACGATTTAACTTCAATATCATGCGAAACATACGATTTCGATTCAAATTCGTGGGAAATAGCGATTTTAAAAGATCGATTTAGCTTCAAATTCATGCCAAATGAACAATTTAGCTTCAGATTCATGCGAAATACACGATTCCGACTAAAATTCGGGCGAAATAGCGATTTTAAACAAACGATTTAGATTCAAATTCATGCGAAATGAACAATTTAGCTTCAGATTCATGTGAAATACACGAATTAGCTTTAAATCCACACGAAACAAACGATTTAACTTCAATATCATACGAAACACACGATTTCGATTCAAATTCGTGCGAAATAGAGATTTTAATCGATCGATTTAGCTTCAAATTCATGCCAAATGTACAATTTAGCTTCAGATTCATGCGAAATACACGAATTTGCTTCAAATCCACGCGGAACAAACGATTTAGCGTCAATATCATGCGAAATACACGATTTCGATTCAAATTCGAACGAAATAGCGATTTTAAATTAACGATTTAGCTTCAAATTCATGCGAAATGAACAATTTAGCTTCTGATTCATGCGAAATACACGAACTAGCTTTAAATCCCCACGAAACAAACGATTTAACTTCTATATCATGCGAAACACACGATTTCGATTCAAATTCGTGGGAAAAAGCGATTTTAAAAGATCGATTTAGCTTCAAATTCATGCGAAATGAACAATTTAGCTTCAGATTCATGCGAATTTGCTTCAAATCCACGCCAGACAAACGATTTAGCGTCAATATCATGCGAGATACACGATTTCTACTCAAATTCGTACGAGATAGCTATTTTAAACAAACGATTTAGCTTCAAATTCATGCGAAATGAACAATTTAGCTTCAGATTCATGCGATATACACGAAATTGCTTCAAATCCACGCGAGACAAACGATTTAGCGTCAATATCATGCGAAATACACGATTTCGGCTCAAATTCGTACGAAATAGAGATTTTAAACAAACGATATAGCTTCAAATTCATGCGAAATGACCAATTTAGCTTCAGATTCATGCGAAATACACGAATTAGCTTTAAATCCACACGAAACAAACGATTTATCTTCAATATCATGCGAAACATACGATTTCGATTCAAATTCGTGGGAAATAGCGATTTTAAAAGATCGATTTAGCTTCAAATTCATGCCCAATGAACAATTTAGCTTCAGATTCATACGAAATACACGAATTTGCTTCAAATCTACGCGGGACAATCGATTTAGCGGCAATATCATGCGAAATACACGATTTCGGCTCAATTTCGTACGAAATAGAGATTTTAAACAAACGATATAGCTTCAAATTCATGCGAAATGACCAATTTAGCTTCAGATTCATGCGAAATACCATTATTAGCTTTAAATCCCCACGAAACAAACGATTTAACTTCAATATCATGCGAAACACACGATTTCGATTCAAATTCGTGGGAAATAGCGATTTTAAAAGATCGATTTAGCTTCAAATTCATGCGAAATGAACAATTTAGCTTCAGATTCATGCGAATTTGCTTCAAATCCACGCCAGACAAACGATTTAGCGTCAATATCATGCGAGATACACGATTTCTACTCAAATTCGTACGAGATAGCTACTTTAAACAAACGATTTAGCTTCAAATTCATGCGAAATGAACAATTTAGCTTCAGATTCATGCGATATACACGAATTTGTTTCAAATCCACGCGAGACAAACGATTTAGCGTCAATATCATGCGAAATACACGATTTCGGCTCAAATTCGTACGAAATAGAGATTTTAAACAAACGATATAGCTTCAAATTCATGCGAAATGACCAATTTAGCTTCAGATTCATGCGAAATACACGAATTAGCTTTAAATCCACACGAAACAAACGATTTAACTTCAATATCATGCGAAACATACGATTTCGATTCAAATTCGTGGGAAATAGCGATTTTAAAAGATCGATTTAGCTTCAAATTCATGCCAAATGAACAATTTAGCTTCAGATTCATGCGAAATACACGATTCCGACTAAAATTCGGGCGAAATAGCGATTTTAAACAAACGATTTAGATTCAAATTCATGCGAAATGAACAATTTAGCTTCAGATTCATGTGAAATACACGAATTAGCTTTAAATCCACACGAAACAAACGATTTAACTTCAATATCATACGAAACACGCGATTTCGATTCAAATTCGTGCGAAATAGAGATTTTAAACGATCGATTTAGCTTCAAATTCATGCCAAATGTACAATTTAGCTTCAGATTCATGCGAAATACACGAATTTGCTTCAAATCCACGCGGAACAAACGATTTAGCGTCAATATCATGCGAAATACACGATTTCGATTCAAATTCGAACGAAATAGCGATTTTAAATTAACAGTTTAGCTTCAAATTCATGCGAAATAAACAACTTAGCTTCAGATTCATGCGAAATACACGAATTAGCTTTAAATCCACACGATACAAACGATTTAACATCAATATCATGCGAAACATACGATTTCGATTCAAATTCGTGGGAAAAAGCGATTTTAAAAGATCGATTTAGCTTCAAATTCATGCGAAATGAACAATTTAGCTTCAGATTCATGCGAATTTGCTTCAAATCCACGCCAGACAAACGATTTAGCGTCAATATCATGCGTGATACACGATTTCTACTCAAATTCGTACGAGATAGCTATTTTAAACAAACGATTTAGCTTCAAATTCATGCGAAATGAACAATTTAGCTTCAGATTCATGCGATATACACGAATTTGCTTCAAATCCACGCGAGACAAACGATTTAGCGTCAATATCATGCGAAATACACGATTTCGGCTCAAATTCGTACGAAATAGAGATTTTAAACAAACGATATAGCTTCAAATTCATGCGAAATGACCAATTTAGCTTCAGATTCATGCGAAATACACGAATTAGCTTTAAATCCACACGAAACAAACGATTTATCTTCAATATCATGCGAAACATACGATTTCGATTCAAATTCGTGGGAAATAGCGATTTTAAAAGATCGATTTAGCTTCAAATTCATGCCCAATGAACAATTTAGCTTCAGATTCATACGAAATACACGAATTTGCTTCAAATCTACGCGGGACAATCGATTTAGCGTCAATATCATGCGAAATACACTATTTCGGCTCAATTTCGTACGAAATAGAGATTTTAAACAAACGATATAGCTTCAAATTCATGCGAAATGACCAATTTAGCTTCAGATTCATGCGAAATACACGAATTAGCTTTAAATCCCCACGAAACAAACGATTTAACTTCAATATCATGCGAAACACACGATTTCGATTCAAATTCGTGGGAAATAGCGATTTTAAAAGATCGATTTAGCTTCAAATTCATGCGAAATGAACAATTTAGCTTCAGATTCATGCGAATTTGCTTCAAATCCACGCCAGACAAACGATTTAGCGTCAATATCATGCGAGATACACGATTTCTACTCAAATTCGTACGAGATAGCTATTTTAAACAAACGATTTAGCTTCAAATTCATGCGAAATGAACAATTTAGCTTCAGATTCATGCGATATACACGAATTTGTTTCAAATCCACGCGAGACAAACGATTTAGCGTCAATATCATGCGAAATACACGATTTCGGCTCAAATTCGTACGAAATAGAGATTTTAAACAAACGATATAGCTTCAAATTCATGCGAAATGACCAATTTAGCTTCAGATTCATGCGAAATACACGAATTAGCTTTAAATCCACACGAAACAAACGATTTAACTTCAATATCATGCGAAAAATACGATTTCGATTCAAATTCGTGGGAAATAGCGATTTTAAAAGATCGATTTAGCTTCAAATTCATGCCAAATGAACAATTTAGCTTCAGATTCATGCGAAATACACGATTCCGACTAAAATTCGGGCGAAATAGCGATTTTAAACAAACGATTTAGATTCAAATTCATGCGAAATGAACAATTTAGCTTCAGATTCATGTGAAATACACGAATTAGCTTTAAATCCACACGAAACAAACGATTTAACTTCAATATCATACGAAACACGCGATTTCGATTCAAATTCGTGCGAAATAGAGATTTTAAACGATCGATTTAGCTTCAAATTCATGCCAAATGTACAATTTAGCTTCAGATTCATGCGAAATACACGAATTTGCTTCAAATCCACGCGGAACAAACGATTTAGCGTCAATATCATGCGAAATACACGATTTCGATTCAAATTCGAACGAAATAGCGATTTTAAATTAACAGTTTAGCTTCAAATTCATGCGAAATAAACAACTTAGCTTCAGATTCATGCGAAATACACGAATTAGCTTTAAATCCACACGATACAAACGATTTAACATCAACATCATGCGAAACACACGATTTCGATTCAAATTCGTGGGAAAAAGCGATTTTAAAAGATCGATTTAGCTTCAAAATCATGCGAAATGAACAATTTAGCTTCAGATTAATGCGATATACACGAATTTGCTTCAAATCCACGCGAGACAAACGATTTAGCGTCAATATCATGCGTAATACACGATTTCGACTCAAATTCGTACGAAATAGCGATTTTAAACAAACGATTTAGCTTCAAATTCATGCGAAATGAACAATTTAGCTTCAGATTCATGTGAAATCACAAATTAGCTTTAAATCCACACGAAACAAACGATTTGACTTCAATATCATGCGAAACACACGATTTCGATTCAAATTCGTGCGAAATAGCGATTTTAAACGATCGATTTTGCTTCAAATTCATGCCAAAGGAACAATTTAGCTTCAGATTCATGCGAAATACACGAATTTGCTTCAAATCCACGCGGGACAAACGATTTAGCGTCAATATCATGCGAAATACACGATTTCGACTCAAATTCGATCGAATTAGCGATTTTAAATAAACGATTTAGCTTCAAATTCATGCGAAATGAACAATTTAGCTTCAGATTCATGTGAAATACACGAATTAGCTTTAGATACACACGAAACATACGATTTAACTTCAATATCATGCGAAACACACGATTTCGATTCAAATTCGTGGGAAATAGCGATTTTAAAAGATCGATTTAGTTTCAAATTCATGCCAAATGAAGAATTTAGCTTCAGATTCATGCGAAATACAGGAATTTGCTTCAAATCCACGCGGGACAAACGATTTAGCGTCAATATCATGCGAAATACACGATTTCGTCACAAATTCGTACGAAATAGCGATTTTAAATAAAAGATTTAGCTTCAAATTCATGCGAAATAAACAACTTAGCTTCAGATTCATGCGAAATACACGAATTAGCTTTAAATCCACACGAAACAAACGATTTAACTTCAATATCATGCGAAACACACGATTTCGATTCAAATTCGTTCGAAATAGCGATTTTAAAAAAACGATTTAGCTTCAAATTCATGCCAAATGAACAATTTAGCTTCAGATTCATGCGAAATACGCGATTCCGACTAAAATTCGGGCGAAATAGCGATTTTAAACAAACGATTTAGATTCAAATTCATGCGAAATGACCAATTTAGCTTCAGATTCATGCGAAATACACGAATTAGCTTTAAATCCACACGAAACAAACGATTTAACTTCAATATCATGCGAAACATACGATTTCGATTCAAATTCGTGGGAAATAGCGATTTTAAAAGATCGATTTAGCTTCAAATTCATGCCAAATGAACAATTTAGCTTCAGATTCATGCGAAATACACGATTCCGACTAAAATTCGGGCGAAATAGCGATTTTAAACAAACGATTTAGATTCAAATTCATGCGAAATGAACAATTTAGCTTCAGATTCATGTGAAATACACGAATTAGCTTTAAATCCACACGAAACAAACGATTTAACTTCAATATCATACGAAACACACGATTTCGATTCAAATTCGTGCGAAATAGAGATTTTAAACGATCGATTTAGCTTCAAATTCATGCCAAATGTACAATTTAGCTTCAGATTCATGCGAAATACACGAATTTGCTTCAAATCCACGCGGAACAAACGATTTAGCGTCAATATCATGCGAAATACACGATTTCGATTCAAATTCGAACGAAATAGCGATTTTAAATTAACGATTTAGCTTCAAATTCATGCGAAATGAACAATTTAGCTTCTGATTCATGCGAAATACACGAACTAGCTTTAAATCCCCACGAAACAAACGATTTAACTTCAATATCATGCGAAACACACGATTTCGATTCAAATTCGTGGGAAAAAGCGATTTTAAAAGATCGATTTAGCTTCAAATTCATGCGAAATGAACAATTTAGCTTCAGATTCATGCGAATTTGCTTCAAATCCACGCCAGACAAACGATTTAGCGTCAATATCATGCGAGATACACGATTTCTACTCAAATTCGTACGAGATAGCTATTTTAAACAAACGATTTAGCTTCAAATTCATGCGAAATGAACAATTTAGCTTCAGATTCATGCGATATACACGAATTTGCTTCAAATCCACGCGAGACAAACGATTTAGCGTCAATATCATGCGAAATACACGATTTCGGCTCAAATTCGTACGAAATAGAGATTTTAAACAAACGATATAGCTTCAAATTCATGCAAAATGACCAATTTAGCTTCAGATTCATGCGAAATACACGAATTAGCTTTAAATCCACACGAAACAAACGATTTAACTTCAATATCATGCGAAACACACGATTTCGATTCAAATTCGTGCGAAATAGCGATTTTAAACGATCGATTTTGCTTCAAATTCATGCCAAAGGAACAATTTAGCTTCAGATTCATGCGAAATACACGAATTTGCTTCAAATCCACGCGGGACAAACGATTTAGCGTCAATATCATGCGAAATACACGATTTCGTCACAAATTCGTACGAAATAGCGATTTTAAATAAAAGATTTAGCTTCAAATTCATGCGAAATAAACAACTTAGCTTCAGATTCATGCGAAATACACGAATTAGCTTTAAATCCACACGAAACAAACGATTTAACTTCAATATCATGCGAAACACACGATTTCGATTCAAATTCGTTCGAAATAGCGATTTTAAAAAAACGATTTAGCTTCAAATTCATGCCAAATGAACAATTTAGCTTCAGATTCATGCGAAATACGCGATTCCGACTAAAATTCGGGCGAAATAGCGATTTTAAACAAACGATTTAGATTCAAATTCATGCGAAATGAACAATTTAGCTTCAGATTCATGCGAAATACACGATTCCGACTAAAATTCGGGCGAAATAGCGATTTTAAACAAACGATTTAGATTCAAATTCATGCGAAATGAACAATTTAGCTTCAGATTCATGTGAAATACACGAATTAGCTTTAAATCCACACGAAACAAACGATTTAGCTTCAATATCATACGAAACACGCGATTTCGATTCAAATTCGTGCGAAATAGAGATTTTAAACGATCGATTTAGCTTCAAGTACATGCCAAATGTACAATTTAGCTTCAGATTCATGCGAAATACACGAATTTGATTCAAATCCACGCGGGACAAACGATTTAGCGTCAATATCATGCGAAATACACGATTTCGTCACAAATTCGTACGATATAGCGATTTTAAATAAACGATTTAGCTTCAAATTCATGCGAAATAAACAACTTAGCTTCAGATTCATGCGAAATACACGAATTAGCTTTAAATCCACATGAAACAAACGATTTAACTTCAATATCATGCGAAACATACGATTTCGATACAAATTCGTGGGAAATAGCGATTTTAAAAGATCGATTTAGCTTCAAATTCATGCGAAATGAACAATTTAGCTTCAGATTCATGCGATATACACGAATTTGCTTCAAATCCACGCGAGACAAACGATTTAGCGTCAATATCATGCGTAATACACGATTTCGACTCAAATTCGTACGAAATAGCGATTTTAAACAAACGATTTAGTTTCAAATTCATGCGAAATGAACAATTTAGCTTCAGATTCATGTGAAATACACGAATGAGTCTGCTCGGCGGCGCGTCTGCTCTGAGCTCCTTCGGCCCTTGGCAGCCATGTTGCCGGTTGGTCCTGGTGGGGAGTCACTGGAGTGGGGAGCTGTGCATTCCGCAGCGCTCGTGGCGTGTCGTTGAACATGGTAGTGGGTTGATAATGGTACGAGTGTCGATAATTGGTTGGTAACGGAACGTCGTTCGGTAACGTTGACAGTAGATAACATCGACGGTCGGTAATGTCGGTAACCAGTCGATAACGGAGCGACGGTCGGTAATGTCGGTGACCGGTCGATAACGGAGCGACGGTCGGTAATCGGTCGGCGGTCGGTAACATTGATGGTCGGTTACATCGGTAACCGGTCGATAACATTGATGGTCGGTAAAGTCGGTAACCGATCGACGGTTGGTAACATCGACGGTCGATAATGGAACGCTTTTGGTAACATGTTGATTCAGCAAGTGTATAAATGGATTATATGTGTAATTCGCTTCCTTAGTCTATGCAATTATGGTAACTTAACCTACGCAATACGTCGGAGGACGTAACATCCCCCCCCCCCTTGGGAAAAAAAAATTACGGAGGTTATTTTTCTTCCTCGTCGCTGTCGGTAAAGAGGGGTGTTGTCCTATAAGACATGAATTTACTAGTACGTTTAATAGAGTCTTCGAACTTCTTAGAGTTTCTAGTTTTCGAGTTCAATGGTTCTGGTTTACTAGCTAACTTGTCTACGGGGATGCATTCCGCGGTGGTACACTGAGGGGTCACTTCACTGTCACTTTGTTTGTTCATTAAGTACAGGCAGAAGTGCGTCAGCGCGCTCCACGAAGCCGCGAGGAGTTGGAGGCTGCAGCCGTAAGCTGCATGCAGGGCGATTCCGTTGAGTATGGTATTAATGCACAATTTAATTATGCGTAAGGCGAGGTATATTCCCATCAGTCCCGCCATTACTGAGCCGAACTCGATGAATCCGCTCCATATTCTCTTCCCTGTTGACTCTGCGATCTTCTGTAGTGTTTCCTCGTCTATTAAACCGAGCATTTTCACTGAGCCGTCCGCGTATGACCTTGCCGATGCTCCTTGAGCGAGTGCGTTTACTACCGCTATCCTTTCTATGGGGAACATTATATGGTCGCTAAGTTTTTGCACATCCTCTTGCGTGTAAATTCCGCCGGTGGCCAGGTTTGCCGGGTTTGTATATTTCCAGACGGATGATGTTAGCGGTTGTAGTGGTGGAGGTGGAATGCTTTCCGTCGGGCGTGGCGTCATCCTGTACCACGTTCCGTGGATTTTGTAAGTCGATGGAATCAGCTCGTCGCATATCCTTTTGGTTCCAGTTTTCGTTAGGATATGCGTTCTTGGTGTTAGGAAGAACGAGTCGTTCTTGTATGTGACGGGAAGTTCGTCGAAGCATTCGTCCGTCTTCCTGAGTGTGCATTGGACAGGAGTGCACTTAATCACATGAATTACTTCGCCAGCTGGCACGGCCATATATCCGGATTCTTTGGTGATTGTCATGGCTACTTCGGCCGGGGAAATGTGGACCTGCGATATTGCGTTCCTGAGCACTTGTTGTTCTAGTATGCATTTTTGCTTCATTATATCTTGATAAAGCGCGATTATTTGAGATTTAAGGTGTTTCTCGACGTATATAAATTTCGTGTTTACATACGTAAAGATGTCGAGGTTGTTAATTCTGCTTCCCGAAATAGATTTAAATTTTCCTTCTCTTTCGGTTTCTAGTAAGAGAATTTTCGGATGCTCCGTTTTGATGAGGGTGTAGCCGCAGATTTGCGTGCGTCCCGTGCTAGTGAGAGCGAAAGCCGTGTCGCCTGAAGTTACTGTATATGTCGGGGTTCCGCGGTGTTCTTCCGAAAATACTTTCGTGGCTCTACCTTCATAAAGGACTTCATACCTGTTGAAAAGACAGCGGTCGATGGGCAGGCTGTCCCAAAATGTAAATCCGTCTTCCGGTAGTAGTAGTAGTACCGTCCATGCAGTATTCCTTATCAAGGGAGCAGCGATGTCCGGTAGGCAGGTATATTTGGTTGGTAGAAATTTTTACCGGTGCGTTGAAACTTTTAAGGGTCACCCTTATTATTGCCTGGACTACCACCTTGTCCCATGTTCCGAAAGGGTCACTGTAAGTTGTACCGCCGCAAGTTCCGTCTTGTAGGATGGATCCGGCCAGGGTAATGCTTCTGACCGTCGTGCTATTACCCGTTAATCCGGCTAACTGCCCGGCGGGAGGTAGGATTAATATACCTGAGCTATGCATCGTTCTGCAGGTATCTCTCGGAGTGTTAAGGAGATATTGCTGGCGACCGTTGTTTACGACTGACATATGCGAGTGCATTCCGCAATAATAAATTGTGCGGTCTATTTCCACTCTGCACTGCACTGCCGTGGCTTCTTCGAAATCGATTAATTGGAGTAATTGCACGCTCGTATTTTGGACTGTCGGTTTGTCGTCGGCGAGTTCGCAGAGGGGTCGGTCCACTGTAGAGACGGTCGTAGTATTTAAAGTTGAACCTCCGCAGTCGTAACCGATTAAGGCGGTGGTCGGTTGCAGGATCGCGAGCACGAAGAGCGGTATCGGAGTCTGCATCTTGGCGGTGTTGGACGACGAATGAATGGTCTCCCGCAGCTCGCTCGCGGTTATGTATTGTCTCGAGGTCGCTTTGTTAATGTTCGTGGGCGGGGTGGGGGAACACGTCACTGTCGCGCACCGCACTCGTGTCACTGGGTTGGGGGCGCGTTTTAGTTTATTGGTGTGTACCACCCGCGAGCCATTCTTAAATTTTAAGCGCACATTACATTCGTTCACGCGTTCTATAATGTAATAGGGACCCAAATATTCGTCATCGAATTTCCCTTTTCTGGGTTCTTTGAGAAGAAATACGTACTCTCCGACGGAGAATTCTTGCGCGTTAACCTTTCTGTCGTAGTACGTCTTCGATCTTTGTTTAGCGGTATTTAGATTTTCTTTTGCCTTTGTTATCGTTTGGGAGATTTTTGTTTGTAGGTTTTCGAGGTATTTACTATAGGATTCGTCAGACGAATCATGGACAGCTGTATTTGCCGAGGGGGTCCGCGCCGTTACACCGAATACTAGCTCATGTGGTGTAAACGAGGTTCCCTCGTGGACGCTCGTATTGTATGAAAATGTGGCATACGGCAGCCACTCGTCCCAGTTCCCTTTCGAAATGTATTGTTTCAGGTATGCCGTCAGGACGTGGTGCGAGCGTTCGATCGACCCGTTGCTTTGCGGCCTAAATGCGGTGGTGCGGAATTGTGAAATTTTAAAGTGTTTCGCGATATTTTTCATGAGAGAGCTTAGGAAGTTGGTGCCCTGATCGGTAAGAATACCTTTGGGTGCGCCGAATCTGCATATGAACTCTTTAATAAAGGCATCTGCAATCTCGATTGCGGTTGCGTTGCGAAGGGGTACGGCCAAGGAATATTTGGTTAGCAGATCTTGCATGGTGAGGATATAGGAGAAACCTTTTGGTGACGTAGGTAGAGGACCGACGATATCCATGGAAATTTTTTCAAACGCGGCACCCGGCGTGTCTGTAATGACCATCGGCTTCCGTGTCTTAATCTTGACTAATTATTTCCTTTGGCATGTGGTACAGGCATTAACAAAATCCTGCACTTCTTTCTTTCGGGTCGGCCAATAATATTTTTCCCGGATTCGTCTATAGGTCTTTGTTATTCCTTTATGGCCGGCGTAGGCCGAACAGTGGTTTTCGTTTATGATTTCCGGACGGTCGGTTGAAGGAGGGATTATGACCCTATGTTCACAGGCAAAAATTTGGACGTTGGTGTCGGAAAAGAGTTCGATCAAGGATTTGTAAATTGTTGTCCAAGTCGTATTGTCTACTGTCGTTTTTGAAATGCTGAAGGAATCTAGTTGGAGTTCTGCGGTAACGTCTAGGATGGATCTAAGGGAATCTATCACGTCGTCGTGCGTCGCCGTATGATATTGTGTTGGTTTTACTGGAAGTAGGATTAATTTTTTGTTACCGATATTTAGGACTTTCGCGCGAGCTAGGGTAAGGTCCTTGATTTTGGGAATTTTTCCGGAATTGTGCAAATCTGTCGCGCCCTCGTCGATCGGTAGTCCGTCCATTGTGATAAAGGCAACCAGACTATCGTTCCTCATAATGAGGCGGTCGCGTGTGTTCGCGAATGTTCTTTTAGTGGATGTTGCGGGGGTGTTGTAATCTTCGAAAAGGTTTTCGTCGGTGTCGGACTCTGAGTCGGGACTCGATGTTATCGCCATTTCGGCGGATTGGTGGATCGTCGGGATTGGCGAAGGGGAGGTGCGAGGAGGCGAATCGCGTGCGGGAGTCGGGGATCGCGATGTGGACGGAAGGAGTGGCCTGTTGGAAGATGGCGGTTGCTGCGGCGTTGTTGGAAGGGATTGCGGTGATGGCGGCGGGGAAGAATAGGAGGTGGGGGGAGAGCTTGGCGATGGCCGACGGCGGCCAATGATCGGGGAAGGTTGTCGCGAGGCGGGGACGAACGGTTTTCTGACGGCGTCGAAGATGCCGGATGAACTGGAATCCGTGGAGAGAGGGAGAGCGGACATCGGATTCCGTGACAACGCGTCCGCGTTGAGATTAGTTTTGCCTGTCTTATACGTAATTTTATAATCAAATTCTGCCAGTTTAAGGCGCCACCTAAGCAATCTGGATGTAGGGTCCTTAACTGAGTTCATCCAGACCAAGGGTTGATGGTCGGTGATTAGGTTGAAGCGGTGTCCGTATATGTAAGGTCTGAAGTATTGCGTGCAATAAATAATGGCTAGGCACTCTCTTTCTATGGTCGAATAATTGAGTTCCGCGCCATGTAGCAGCCTCGAGGCGTAAGCGATGGGCCGATCCTGCCCTGGCTCGCCCTGACTAAGAATACCGCCGATTGCGAAACCCGAAGCATCGGTGGTTATGTTGAATTCGCGGTCGAAGTCGGGATATTGAAGTAATGGTTCTGTAGTCAAAATTTCGCGGAGGGTCGAAAAGGCTTGCTCCTGTTCATATTTCCACGTGAATTTTGTGTCCTTTTTCAGAAGCGTCGTTAGTGGTTTCGCGATTTGGGAATATTTCGGGATGAACCGACGATAATATCCCGAAAGGCCCAGGAATTCTCTGAGCGATTTTAGGTTCTTGGGAACTGGAAATTCTTTGACTGCCGCGATTTTCTTAGGGCAGGGCTTAACGCCTTCTTCGCCTATAACGTGGCCTAAATACGCGACTTCCCGG
Source organism: Megalopta genalis (assembly GCF_051020955.1). Classification (NCBI taxonomy): domain Eukaryota; kingdom Metazoa; phylum Arthropoda; class Insecta; order Hymenoptera; family Halictidae; genus Megalopta; species Megalopta genalis. The sequence goes on from NW_027476463.1 coordinate 53,398, forward strand.
TGCAGGAAGGAGCACTACGAGGGTTGCAATTTCAAGTTTGCCTCGCGGAGTCTCTGAGCTAGTTTGTTGAATTTCGATTTGTGTTCTGATAAACTGCGCGCGTAAATGACGATATCGTCGAGGTAGACAAATAGTTCGTTTCCCTGGAGACCTGACAAAATACTGTCCATGAGTCGTTGAAACGTTGCCGGTGCGTTACGGAGGCCGAAGGGCATTCGTTTGAACTCGTAGTGCCCGTACGGCGTGGAGAATGCAGTTTTCGCTGCGTCCTCCGGGTGCATCCCGATCTGGTGAAAACCGCTAGCAAGATCGAAGACGCTAAAGTATTTCGCGCTCCCGAGCTGGTCCAAGATCTCTAAGATGCTTGGCAGCGGGTATGCGTCTGGGACTGATTTTTCGTTTAGAGCCCTAAAGTCGATGACCATCCTCCAGCGCTTGTTCCAGTCGGAATCTGCCTTCTTCGGGACTATCCACAAAGGGCTATTGTAGGGAGATTTAGACGGCGCGACGATATCTTGTTCGAGTAACTCCTTCATCTGTTTGTCGATTTGCGCGCGATGAATGGGAGGGTAACGATATTGTTTGACGTGAACTGGGATGTCATCGGTTGTAACAATCTTATGCTGGACCGCATTTGTTTTTCCCAGACGCTCCTCTGGGAGGTGAAAGAGATCGTGGTGCTCCTGAATCAATTGCCTGACGTGCAATTGTTCCTCCTCGCCGAGGTGATCCAAACTAATTATTTCGGTGATCGCCTCGTAACGGGATTTGTGAGGTCGAGAATTTAGATTTAGTACGGATTTGGAATTGGAATTGAATTTAGAATTAGAACTGGTATTTGAATTAGATTTTGAAAAGAAATTCGCGTTTTCCACGGCATCTACCATCTCTTCCACCCCCTCCAGCTCCATGATCGGCATGTGGAGGTCGACAGATTGGTCCGTGGTGTTAGCGCATCGGATGTACGCGTATCCGTCGGAGTTTCTCACCACGCAGTGGGGAATGAGAACCCCTGGTGCAAGCTCGCGACGGCTTATATATCCGACTTTGGGTCCCGTAACTTTTACCGCGACGCTAGCGGTCGTTCGTGGCCCAATTACGCATTTCTTTCGAGACGTGAATGGGAACTCGTTCCCTTGCATCGTTATGCATTGTTTCGAATAGGAGATTTCGGCTCCGAGCGATAGAAATGCGGATCCCAGAATTCCGTCCGCAGGAATTGGGAATTCGTCCGATACGACATGGAATTCGACGTCGCGATCGGCGATGTTAAGCGAAGCCGTGCCCAATGTTGCGACCGCGCCCTCGGTAATGCCCGATATATGTATAATATTATGCGTATCGATGACCACGCCCGGTTGCAGTGATGACGCCTTTATGACGTTCGGTTCTGCGCCGGTGTCTATCATTAGCCTCGCATTATCAACTAATTCGGGGGACGCGACGATAATGTGTGGGACGGCAGAAGTGGGTTGCAAAGTTATTCTTGCGACTCTTCGGTGCTGATCGGAAGATCGTTCGACATTGCTCGTACGTTTTGATTGCGGTAGGCTACCTCCCGACGGTCGCTCGCGGGGATCGGGAGGCCTTGCCCGTTTCCCGACTGTTGTTGAGATCTGATGCGATTGTTATATTCCCGCTTACGACATTCGTGTATATCGTGCCCTGCGTTTTTACAATAGCTGCAGTGTTTATTTGAAGAGGGATTACGCGGAGGATTGTTTATGGGACGTGGCCCGGGTGCGTCGAGGGTCGCTCGTGTATACCTAGCGTTATCTCGGGTCGGGGTATACGGTTGGTCGTAAACACCAACATTTGGCGGACGCTGGCTCACCCGTTGCGTCACCTCGCGATAAGATGGTCGAGGTACCGAGATATTTGATCTCGAGGGTTCGGCGTATCGCGATGTATACTCTGGCCGGTACGGCGAGGGAGATCGATAACGGTTATGTATACTTCCGCGGCGGTCATCCGAGAATCGTACCTCGCGGGAAGGCGGACGTGAGTAATACTCCTTATCGGCCTCTGCTTCTTTGAAACAGTTTATCGCGGTATCGAATAATGCTTGGAGTCGCACGTGTTCTAAATGCCTCATGCCGTAACGAAGCGTGGGAATGACGCCACGGATAAAACTGCGCTTTGTTAATTCGTCGATATTTTCGATGTCCGGTCGTACCCGGTCACAATCGATTATTGCGATTCGCAGGTCTTTTATTCGCGCGATAAAGTCGAGTATATGTTCTGATTCGCGCATTCTAATATTCGCCATTTCGCCTCGATAATGGTCTATCGTGTTCGACGGCCCGAATATGTCCTTTAAACGGTTGCAGAGGCTCGCGACGGAGTTTACTGGTTTATCTTCGATGGCTGTGTAAGCGCGGCCCCGTAATTTATTAATAATCAATTTCGTCAATGTGAATTCCGCGTGAGACGGCACGAGGTTGATTGTTTGATTTCGGCATTCGTTGATTGTTAGACAAGAGATGTAAAATAGACGGTCTTATTCCTGCTGCGCCCAGATCATTCGGGGTGAGATCGGTACGAGCGCTTCGGGAATAATATCGTTATTGTATTGCGCATTCGTGCAGAGCATTCGGGGTGAGCTCGGTACACACGAAGACGGAATCGTTTCTAATGGAATATGTATGAATGTATGAATGTACGAATGGTTGCCGAAGAGGGAGAGAGTTTAGGTTGCCAATAATTGTAGAAATAGTAATAACTAAAATATATATTCTAAGATATAAGCGATACAAAACTTAATTACTAGCGCGGAGATTTGAGTTTGAAGAATACTTGGAAATAGAGTGAGACTTGATTTGAATCAGGGGAATGGCTTCAGGAGGGGACGACTTCCCTCGCTGGAGCCCGGAATGAGTCTGCTCGGCGGTGCGTCTGCTCTGAGCTCCTTCGGCCCTTGGCAGCCATGTTGCCGGTTGGTCCTGGTGGGGAGTCACTGGAGTGGGGAGCTGTGCATTCCGCAGCGCTCGTGGCGGGTCGTTGAACATGGTAGTGTGTTGATAATGGTACGAGTGTCGATAATTGGTTGGTAACGGAACGTCGTTCGGTAACGTCGACAGTAGATAACATCGACGGTCGGTAATGTCGGTAACCAGTCGATAACGGAGCGACGGTCGGTAACATCGACGGTCGGTAATGTCGGTGACCGGTTGATAACGGAGCGACGGTCGGTAATCGGTCGACGGTCGGTAACATCGACGGTCGGTTACAACGGTAACCGGTCGATAACATTGATGGTCGAAAAAGTCGGTAACCGGTCGACGGTTGGTAACATCGACGGTCGATAACGGAACGCTTTTGGTAACATGTTGATTCTGCAAGTGTATAAATGGGTTATATGTGTAACGCGCTTCCTTAATCTATGCAATTATGGTAACTTAACCTACGCAATACGTCGGAGGACGTAACACGCGATAGGTGGAGTACTGAGTCAGGGCCCTCCCAGCAAAGACCGCCCGATAGCCTACGCTTCCAGGCTGTTACACGGCGCAGAATTGAATTACTCGACTATCGAGAAGGAATGTTTGGCGATAATATACTGTACACAGTATTTCCGGCCATATATCTACGGCCATAAATTCAATCTCATCACGGATCACCAGCCCCTGGTCTGGATGAATAACGTTAAGGATCCGACGTCGCGATTGCTCCGCTGGCGCCTTAAACTAGCCGAGTTCGATTACAAGATCATTTACAAAACCGGGAAGACTAATCTGAATGCAGACGCCCTGTCGCGCAATCCCGTACCAGATCCCCTTATCACAACCAAACCGACCCCATCTAAACAAGTCGGGGCCATTCGTCGTAAAAACAGTCGACAGACACCGAACGAGCCGCCGACAAGTTCCACAGAGATAACACGACCACAGTCCCGACACCCCCCTACACCATCTGGACCTCGTCAACCTACAACCTCAACGGTTCCCACACGATCGACCCTCGACTTTCCTCCTCCTGTACCTTCCTCCGCGAACGAAGATTCCGATTCCTCTTCATCCCCGGACGACCAAATTTTCGACGATCACAACGCCCAATACACAAATAACAGACGCACTATCATACATACGCGGGACAGATTGTCCATGAGAAACGACAACCTGGCAATATTTGTAACAGCGGACGGTCACTCGATAGACGAAGGAGCAGTCGACGTTTTTACCATAGGCAAATTCCAACGTATCCCCGGTCTCACGCTATTTCGGGCTCGAGTACTAACCCACGGGACCAAAAGCTTAATCCTACTTCCTATAAAAGACACGCAACTCCACACAACCAATTCCGAAGGGGTAGTGGAGACCCTGAGATCACTCCTAGACGTCGTAACAGAACTCCAATTGGATTCTGTAAGCCTTTCAAAAACTTCCTTAGACGACGTAAACTGGACATTCATCTATAAAACCTTGATCAACCTATTTTCCACAACGAACGCGCAGATCTTCGCGTGCGGGCATAACGTAAAAACTCCGCCCGCGAGCGAGCGACTAGAAATTATCGCGGAAAATCACTGCTCCGCTTTCGCAGGACACAAAGGGGTGACTAAAACGTACAGACGCATCAGGGAAAAATACTTTTGGCCCGCGCTGAAACGCGAAGTCCAGGAATTCGTCAATGCCTGCAATAACTGCCAAAAGAAGAAACTAACGCGCGTGAAAACCAGGCAACCAATGACGATCACCGACACTCCCGGGAAAGCCTTCGAGAAGGTTTCCATGGACATCGTAGGCCCACTCCCTACATCATTAAACAACTTCTCTTACATCCTTACTATCCAGGACCTCCTCACGAAATACTCCTTCGCGATCCCCCTTGCAAACACTAGCGCGATAGAGATAGCCGACGCATTCACAAAACATTTTATCTGCCGGTTCGGCGCCCCCAAAGGAATCCTGACCGACCAGGGGACGAACTTTCTGAGTTCTCTGATGAGGAACGTCGCTAAACGTTTCAAAATAACCCAATTCAAAACCACCGCGTTTAGGCCACAGAGCAACGGCTCTATCAAGCGGTCTCACCACGTGCTCACAGAGTACTTAAAACAGCACGTGAAAAATAACGACTGGGACGAGTGGCTCCCATTCGCAACATTCGCATATAATACTAGTGTGCACGAAGGTACCCTATTCACCAACCATGAACTCGTGTTCGGCACCGTGGCTCGTACACCATCCGCAAACAGCGCGGCCCACGACTCGACCGACGAATCGTACGCGCACTATTTAGGAAGGCTGCAGGAAAAGCTATCGGGCACCACCCAGAAGGCAAGAGAGAACCTGACCATGGCAAAGGCAAGATCGAAAAGGTTTTACGATAGGCGAACGAATGTCCGAACCTTCGCTGTCGGAGACAAGGTCTTCCTATTAAAGGAACCTCGGAAGGGGAAATTCGACGACGAATATACCGGACCGTACACCGTACTAGAATGCTTAAACAATCAAAATGTAAGAATTAGTTTTAAGACCGGCTCCCGCGTGGTACACTCAGATAAGTTGAAACACGCGCCCAAACCACCCGTACATGTAAGCAGCGTCGGCTGCACCCTTATCACCCCCCCCCCCCAGTGAGGCCCCCACCCAACCGGGTGCAGGAGATGATCCAGGCACAGTCGCCATCCAACAGCAGCATGAGGAACTACGTGGCCACTCTGGCAGTCTTCGCCATCTTCCGAACATCCACTGCGCTCATCGGGTACGACTGCAGCGGCACCACGCTCAACGTCACCACGTTCTCCACGGTCGATAAGCCCAAATGCGAGGGTACCTACGCCAAACCACATGTCGAAAATACAGAGGTGCAGCTCCTCCAGCTGGTGGATTTCGACGAAACTCGAACAATACAGTGCAAGGTCGAAGTCGACCGCACTATATACCATTGTGGCATGCACTCGCACACCTCCGTTGTCAACAATGGAAGGCAACAATACATACTGAACACACCACAGGACATATGCCGGACGATGCAGGATTCAGGGACACTCATGCTTCCACCAACGGGGCAGATCGCAGGCCTGGTCCGGAACAGCACAACAACTCGAAGCCTGACGCTGGCTGGGGAAATCCTCCAGGACGGAACCTGCAGCGGCACAACGTACAGCGATCCCTTCGGCACGTGGACAGGAGTCGTGGTACAAGCAGTAGTAAGAATAACACTCAAAAGTTTCAACTCGGCAGTAAAACTCTCCTCGGGAGAAGTCTTCCTACCCTCGGGACACCATTGCCCTCTCAACAGGGAATATTGCATGGACCCAGAGGACGAGTTCACATACTGGAACAGCCTCCCAGACGACAGCTGCCACCTAAAACAATACAACGTATTATATGAAGGCAAGGCCACGAAGGTTGGAACCAAATCCTCCAACATGGCGGTTTACACCGTCACTTCGGGTGACACAGCCTTCGCACTCACCAGCACCGGCCACGCCCAGATCTGCGGCTACACACTCACGAAAACGGAGCACCCCAAACTCCCTATCGTGGACACCCGAAAAGACGGCAGATTTAAGGCAGCACAGAAGAAAAACGTTAACAACCTAGACATCTTCACGTACGTAAATACCAAATTCGTATATATGGAGAAGCACATAAGGTCACAAATTTTGTCGCTCTACCGCGACATCACGAGACAGAAATGCCGCTTGGAACAACAAGTCCTAAGAAACGTAATCTCGCTGATTCACATAGCGCCGGCAGAGGTCGCCACTACCCTGGTGAAAGAACCAGGATTCATGGCTATCCAGTCAGGCGAGGCTATTCACGTGATAAAATGCATCCCGGCACAATGCTCACTCCGGAAAACTACGGATTGCTTGGACGAATTGCCGGTCCAACATCAAAATCAATCCTTTTTCCTAACCCCGAGGACGAGAATCCTAGTAAAAACGGGAACCAAGAGAGAGTGCAATGAATTGATCTCGCCGGCATTTAAAATCCACGGGACGTGGTTCCGAATGACGCCACGACCGGTAGAAAGCATACCACCACCGCCACTCCAACCACTAACCGAAGCCGCTTGGAGATACACCAACCCCGCTAACTTAGCAAACGGCGGAATCTACACGCAAGAAGATATACAGAAACTAAACGATAACATAATGTTCCCGGCGGAGAAAGCAGCGGTCATCAACGCCCTGGCACAAGGAGCCTCCGGCCGCGCCTTCGCGGCCGATTCAGTAAAACTATACAATCTCCTAGACGAAACGACACTGGAACGGATCGCCGAATCAACAGGGAAAAAGATATGGAATGGGTTCATGGAGTTCGGTTCCGTCATGGCGGGACTAATGGGCATCTACCTGGTAATTCGTTGCATCAAGGCGGCAATCAACACCGTCTTGAACGGCATCGCGCTCCACGCCGCATACGGCTGCAGTCTACAACTCCTGGCGGCAACTTGGAGCACGCTCACACACTTCTGCCTCTACTTAAAAGGCAAAAACAATCATAGTGAACTAAGTGAAGTGAACACCCAAGTGAGCCCCTTAGAATGCATCGACATAGACAAGCCCACCCTAAGTGAACCCCTCACCAACAGTAAAGACTCTTTCGAAGTACACGTCAAACCCACTAGCAAGTATGTCACATATAAACGCTCCAAGAAGCCAAACCTCTTCTCGGACGACGAAGACGAAAAATGACTACATCATTTTTCTTTTTCCGAGGGGGGAGGTGTTACGTCTCGCGACGTATTGCGTAGCGCGTAACTTAACAATAAGACCTTATATACGAATAGCCGATAAGCATAGGTTAGCCGTTAGACAGTACGCCTATATTAAGTAATAATAACTATATCCGTTCGCATGCATAGCACCACGCATAATACACTTTAAGTCGGACATAATACGGGCGCCAACCTATCGCGCCAATCTGTCGCCGTCTTCCTCGTACAACCACTTTTCCTCTCGCCTACCCCTTTTAGGACTCCTTATCGCTACATAGATCTCCACTTGCACCTTTCCTTTCGCCTACCCTTTTAGGACTCCTTATCATTACATAGATCTCCACTCGCACTTTTCCTCTCGCCTACCCTTTTAAGACCCCTTATCGATACATAGATCTCCACTTGCACTTTTCCCCTCGCCTACCCTCTTAGGATCCCTTACCATTACACAAACTTTCACTTATCTTGCCCTCGCCTACCCTTCACGACCCTCTCAACCCTTGTATACCTGCTTCACTTTCCCGGGGGTCCACGCAGCGACCCCCACTCCTCGACGTACCAGAGGAGCTCCGAGCAGCGGCTCGGAACATCAGTTCTACCTCCGCCATCTCCTGGACTAGACGTCCACCTCCAGCACTCCGCATAGTGCTACGCGTTTCTAATTCTACCTCAACTCTGAATCCTAGTTCATACTTAATAATTCTAAGTCGTTTAAGGTATAAGTCCACAAGTGTAACTTTAGTTCAAGAATATATTACCTTTATTTAGTATACATAAATTCAGTGAAACTCATTACGATCTACCAGTTCCTTAATTAACCTCGACGCTAACTTAATTCGATATCGGTTCGGTGATTATCGACTAGTATCGGCTGGACAATCGCTTCTCACTAATCTTCCTTCATTCGAATAAGCTTCCGTGCGCCTTGGAGCACGCCCCGTATGCTCGGCACGAACGCATATTCTCCTAGAGAATTAGCCTTTCTACCAGTGTGTGTTGGACGCTCGCCCCGTAAGCGCCGCACTAGGAGAGAGTCGTACCATTGCCTCCATTGTACACGTTGTTTTAACCTCACGCTTGCATTACGTCCGTGCCGAAACGCGCCGGTCGGTCTTATCAATTGAGGAAGCTACGCCGATCCCACGCGAAACGCCAGCAACACTCACGTGATCCTGCACTCACGGTTAACGCCGCCATAGAAGCCCGTCTATGACAGCTGCTGCAAGCTGCCCAGACTCCCTGGATAACGCCAAGGTCACTCGACGTTCCGGCTTCTATCCTCGACGTCGCCAAGATCCCCGAAGCCGACCCGAGACGACTGGTCTACTTCATCCTCGCACGACGTACTAACAGCGTGCCGATTAGAATACCCCGCCCGGTGAGTGCTGAATTGTGAATCGCCTGCAAGCGCCTCGTGGTTAACCCAGTTAGACGCGGACGCCCCGCGCCGCGTGAACGAAAAGATTGCAATTTACGTTTAAACTCCGTGGAATTCGACGCGTTCACTAGTCAACGCGATTTTCGATCCCCGGGACGTAACACATGAAACAAACGATTTAACTTCAATATCATGCGAAACATACGATTTCGATTCAAATTCGTGGGAAATAGCGGTTTTAAAAGATCGATTTAGCTTCAAGTTCATACGAAATGAACAATTTAGCTTCAAAATCATGCGAAATACACGAATTGTTTCAAATCCACGCGAGACAAACGATTTAGCGTCAATATCATGCGAAATACACGATTCCACTCAAATTCATACGAAATAGCGATTTTAAACGAACGATTTAGATTCAAATAAATGGGAAATGAACAATTTAGCTTCAGACTCATGCGAAATGCACGGATCAGCTTAAAATCCTCGCGATACAAACGATTTAACTTCAATATCATGCGAAACACACGATTTCGATTCAAATTCGTGCGAAATAGCGATTTTAATCGATCGATTTAGCTTCAAATTCATGCGAAATGAACAATTTAGATTCAGATTCATGTGATATACACGAATTAGCTTCAAATTCGTACGAAATAGCGATTCTAAGCGGTCGATTTAGCTTCAAATTCATGCCAAATGAACAAATTAGCTTCAGATTCATGCAAAAGACACGAATTTGTTTCAAATCCACGCGGGACAAACGATTTAGCGTCAATATCATGCGAAATACACGATTTCGATACAAATTCGATCGAAATAGCGATTTTAAATAAACGATTTAGCTGCAAATTCATGCGAAATGAACAATTTAGCTTCAGATTCATGTGAAATACACGAATTAGCTTTAAATCTACACGAAACAAACGATTTAACCTCAATATCATGCGAAACACACGATTTCGATTCAAATTCGTGGGAAATAGCGATTTTAAAAGATCGATTTAGCTTCAAATTCATGCGAATCAAACGAGTTAGCATCAAATCCAAGGGAAACACATGATATAGCTTCAAATGAATGCGAAGTAGAAGGTTAAACTTCAAATCCATGCGAAACAATTGGTTTAGCATCAAATACTTGTGATAAACACGATTTAGAGTCAACTGTATGCGAATCAAACGAGTTAGCTTCAAATCCAAGGGAAACACATGATTTTATTTCAAATCAATGCGAAGTATTAGGCTTCGCTTCAAATCAATGCGAAACAAATGGTTTGGGTTCAGATACTTGTAATAAACATGATTTAGCTTCAACTGCATGCGATTCAAACGAGCTAGCTTCAAATCCAAGAGAAACAAATGATATTAACTTCAAATCAATGCGTAGTAGAAGGCTTAGCTTCAAATCCATGCGAAACAAATGATTTACCTTCAAATACCTGCGATTTAAATTAAATAGATTCAAATGCAGGCGAAAAAAACGAGTTAGCATCAAATCCATGCGAAACAAATGATTTATCTTCAAATCAATGCGAAGTAGAAGGCTTAACTTCAAATCCATGCGAAACAAGCGGTTTAGCTTCAAATACTTGTGATAAACGCGATTTAGAGTCAACTGCATGCGAAACGAACGAGTTAGCATCAAATCCAAGCGACACACATTATTCAGCTTCATATCAATGCGAAGTAGATGGCTTGTATTCGAATCCATGCGAAATAAATGGGTTAGCTTCAAATAGTTGTGATATAAATAGAATAGCTTGAAATGCATGCGAAACAAACGAGTTTGCTTCACATCCAAGCGAAAAACATGATTTAGTATCAAGTCAACGCGAAGTTTAAGGCTTAGCTTCAAATCCATCCGAAGCGAATGATTTAGCTTCACATACTCGTGAATATAAATGATTTAGCTTCAACCGGTAGCGAGACAAACAAGTTAGATTCACATTCATGCGAAACACATGATTTAGCTTCAAATCAATGCAAGGTAGAAGGTTTATCTTCGCATGCATGCGAATGAAATGGTTTAGCTTCAAATACTTCTGATATACATGATTTAGCTTCAAATACATGCGGTAGAAACGAGTTAGCTTCAAATCCATGCGAAACACATGATAAAGCTTCAAATGCATACGTAACATATGATTTGGCTTCGAGTCAATTCGAAGTGGAAAGTTTAACTTCTAAACCATGCGAAACAAATGATTTAGCTTCACATACTTGCGATATAAATGATTTACCTGCAACTGAATGCGAAACAAACGAGTTAGCTTCAAATCCATGCGTAACGCATGATTTAGCTTCAAACCAACGCGGAGTAGAAGTTTGAGCTTCAAATCCATGAGAAACAAGTGGTTCAGCTTCAAATACTTGTGATATAAATGACTTTGCGTCAAATGCATGCGAAACAAACGACTTAGCTTCAAATCCATGCGAACCAAATGAATTACCTTCAAATACCTGCTGTTTAAATGAAATACCTTCAAATGCAAGAGAAACAAACGAGTTAGCTTCAAATCCATGCGATACACATGATTTAGCTTCAAATCAATACGAAGTAGTAGGCTTAGCTTCAAATCAATGCGAAACAAATGGTTTGGATTCAGATACTTGTGATGGACACGATTTAGAGTCAACTGCATGCGAATCAAACGAGTTAGCTTCAAATTCAAGAGATACACATGATTTAACTTCAAATCAATGTGAAGTAGAAGGGTTAGCTTCAAGTCAATGCGAAACAAATGATTTAGCTTCAAATACTTGTGATAAACATGATTTAGCTTCAACTGCATGCGAATCGAACGAGTTAGCTTCAAATCCAAGGGAAACACATGATTTATCTTCAAATCAATACGAAGTAGTAGGCATAGCATCAAATCAATGCGAAACAAATGGTTTGGATTCAGACACTTGTGATCAAAATGATTTAGCTCAACTGCATGCGAATCAAACGAGTTAGATTCACATTCAAGAGAAACACATGATTTAACTTCAAATCAATGCGAAGTAGAAGGCTTAGCTTCAAAGCGAAGGGAAACACATGATTTAACTTCAAATCAAAGCGAAGTTGTAGGCTAAGCTTCAAATCAATGCGAAACAAATGATTTAGCTTCAAATACTTGTGATAAACATGATTAAGCTTCAACTGCATGCGAATCAAACGAGTTTGCTTCAAATTCAAGAGATACACATGATTTAACTTCAAATCAATGTGAAGTAGAAGGGTTAGCTTCAAAGCGAAGGGAAACACATGATTTAACTTCAAATCAAAGCGAAGTAGTAGGCTTAGCTTCAAATCAATGCGAAGTAGGAGGCTTAGCTTCAAATCAATGCGAAGTAGGAGGCTTAGCTTCAAATCCATGCGAAACAAATGGTTTGGATTCAGATACTTGTGATCAAAATGATTTAGCTCAACTGGATGCGAATCAAACGAGTTAGTTTCAAATTCAAGAGAAACACATGATTTAACTTCAAATCAATGCAAAGTAGAAGGCTTAGCTTCAAAGTGAAGGGAAACACATGATTTAACTTCAAATCAAAGCGAAGTAGTAGGCTTAGCTTCAAATCCAATGCGAAGTAGGAGGCTTAGCTTCAAATCCATGCGAAACAAATGATTTACCTTCAAATACCTGCAGTTTAAATGAAATACCTTCAAATGCAGGAGAAACAAACGAGTTAGCATCAAATCCATGCGAAACACATGATTTAGATTCAAATCAATGCGAAGTAGACGGCTTAACTTCAAATCAATGCGAAACAAATGGTTTGGATTTAGATACTTGTGATGGACACGATTTAGAGTCAACTGCATGCGAATCAAACGAGTTAGCTTCAAATTCAAGAGATACACATGATTTAACTTCAAATCAATGTGAAGTAGAAGGGTTAGCTTCAAGTCAATGCGAAACAAATGATTTAGCTTCAAATACTTGTGATAAACATGATTTAGCTTCAACTGCATGCGAATCGAACGAGTTAGCTTCAAATCCAAGGGAAACACATGATTTATCTTCAAATCAATACGAAGTAGTAGGCATAGCTTCAAATCAATGCGAAAACAAATGGTTTGGATTCAGATACTTGTGATCAAAATGATTTAGCTCAACTGCATGCGAATCAAACGAGTTAGATTCAAATTCAAGAGAAACACATGATTTAACTTCAAATCAATGCGAAGTAGAAGGCTTAGCTTCAAAGCGAAAGGAAACACATGATTTAACTTCAAATCAAAGCGAAGTAGTAGGCTAAGCTTCAAATCAATGCGATACAAATGATTTAGCTTCAAATACTTGTGATAAACATGATTAAGCTTCAACTGCATGCGAATCAAACGAGTTAGCTTCAAATTCAAGAGATACACATGATTTAACTTTAAATCAATGTGAAGTAGAAGGGTTAGCTTCAAGTCAAAGCGAAACAAATGATTTAGCTTCAAATACTTGTGATAAACATGATTTAGCTTCAACTGCATGCGAATCGAACGAGTTAGCTTCAAATCCAAGGGAAACACATGATTTATCTTCAAATCAATACGAAGTAGTAGGCATAGCTTCAAATCAATGCGAAACAAATGGTTTGGATTCAGATACTTGTGATCAAAATGATTTAGCTCAACTGCATGCGAATCAAACGAGTTAGTTTCAAATTCAAGAGAAACACATGATTTAACTTCAAATCAATGCAAAGTAGAAGGCTTAGCTTCAAAGCGAAGGGAAACACATGATTTAACTTCAAATCAAAGCGAAGTAGTAGGCTTAGCTTCAAATCAATGCGAAACAAATGATTTAGCTTCAAATACTTGTGATAAACATGATTAAGCTTCAACTGCATGCGAATCAAACGAGTTAGCTTGAATTCCGAGGGAAACACATGATTTAACTTCAAATCAAAGCGAAGTAGAAGGCTTAGCTTCAAATCCATGCGAAATAAATGATTTACCTTCAAATACTTGCGGTTTAAATGAACTAGCTTTAAATGCAGACGAAACAAACGAGTTAGCTTCAAATTAATGCGAAGTAGGAGGATTATCTTCAAATCCATGCGAATCAAATGGTTTAGCTTAAAATACTTGTGATATACATGATTTAGCTTCAACTGCATGCGTAACAAACGAGTTAGTTTCAAATCCATACGAAACACATGATTCAGCATCAAATCAATGCGAAGTAGCAGGCTTAGCTTCAAATACATGAGAAACAAATGATTTTTCTTCAGATAATTGCGATATATGTGATATAACTTCAAATGCACGCGAAACAATCGAGTTAGATTCAAATCCATGCGAAACACATGATTTAGCTTCATATCAATGCGAAGTAGAAGGCTTAGCTTCAAATCCATGCGAAAGAAATGGTTTAGCTTCAAGTACTAGTGAGACACATCATTTAGCTTCATATCCTTGCGAAACGAATGATTTAGCTTCAAATACTTGCGAGCATAAGTGATATAACTTCAACTGCATGAGAAACAAACGAGTTAGCTTCAAATCCAAGCGAAACACTTGATTTTTCTGCAAATCATTGCGAAGTAGATGGCTTATCTTCAAATCCATGCGAAACAAATGGATTAGCTTCAAATACTTGTGATATATATGATTTAGCTTCAACAGCATGCGAAACAAAAGTGTTAGCTTTAAATCCATGCGAAAAACATGATTTAGCTCCAAATCAATGCGAAGTAGAAGGCTTAGCTCCAAATCCATGGGAATCAAATGGTTTAGCTTCAAATACTTGTGATTTACATGATTTTGATTCAACTGCATGCGAAACAAACGAGTCAGCTTCAAATCCATGCTAAACAAACGAGTTAGCTTCAAATCCATGCGAAACTCATGATTTAGCTTCAAATCAATGCGAAATAGAAGGTTGATTTTCAGATCCATGCGAAACAAATGGTTTAGCTTCAAACACTTGTGATATACTAGATTTAGTTTCAACAGCATGCGAAACAAACGAGTTAGCTTTAAATCTATGCGATAGAATCGAGTTAGCTTCAAATCCATGAGAAACAGATGATTTAGCTTCAATTCATTGCGAAATAGAAGGCTGATTTTCGAATCCATGCGAAACAAATGGTTTAGCTTCAAATACTTGTGAAATACATGATTGCTCTCAACTGCATGCGAAACAAACGTGTTACTTTAAATCCATGAGAAACACATGATTTAGCTTCAAATCAATGCGAAATAGAAGGCTGATTTTCGAATCCATGCAAAACAAATGGATTATCTTCAAATACTTGTGATATACATGATTTAGCTTCAACAGCATGCGAAACAAAAGTGTCAGCTTTAAATTCATGCGAAACACATGATTTAGCTCCAAATCAATGCGAAGTAGAAGGCTTAGCTACAAATCCATGGGAATCACATGGTTTAGCTTCAAATACTTGTGATATACATGATATAGCTTCAACTGCATGCGAAACAGACGAGTTAGCTTCAAATCCAAGCGAAACACTTGATTTTGCTTCAAATCAATGCGAAGTAGATGGCTTATCTTCAAATCCATTCGAATCAAATGGATTAGCTTCAAATACTTGTGATATACATGATTTTGATTCAACTGCATGCGGAACAAATGAGTTAGCTTCAAATCCATGCGAAACAAACGAGTTAGCTTCAAATCCATGGGAAACTCATGATTTAGCTTCAAATCAATGCGAAATAGAAGGCTGATTTTCGGATACATGCGAAACAAATGGTTTAGCTTCAAATACTTGTGATATACTAGATTTAGCTTCGTCAGCATGCGAATCAAACGAGTTAGCTTTAAATCCATGCGATAGAAACGAGTTAGTTTCAAATCCATGAGAAACACATGGTTTAGCTTCAAATCATTGCGAAGTAGAAGGCTTAGCTCCAAATTCATGGGAATCAAATGGTTTAGATTCAAATACTTGTGATATACATGATTTAGTTTCAACTGCATGCGAAACAAACGTGTTCGCTTTAAATACATGCGAAAAACATGATCTATCTTCAAATTCATTCGAAGCAAATGGTTTAGCTTAATATTCATGCGAAACAAACGATTCAGCTTCAAATACTTGCGATATAAGTACTATAGCTTCAAATGATGGAAAAACAAACGCGTGAGCTTCATATCCAAGCATAACACATGATTTAGCTTCAAATCAATGCGAAGTAGAAGGCTTAGCTTCAAATCCATGCGAATCAAATGGTTTAGCTTCAAATACTTGTGATATACATGATTTAGCTTCAACTGCATGCGAAACAAACGTGTTAGCTATAAATACATGCGAAACACATGATTTTGCCCCAAATCAATGCGAAGTAGAATGCTTAGCTCCAAATCCATGCGAATCAAATGGTTTAGCTTCAATTACTTGTGATATACATTATTTTGCTTCAACTGCATGAGAAACACATGAGTTAGCTTCAAATCCATGCGAAACGAACGAGTTAGCTTCAAATCCATGAGAAACACATGATTTAGCTTCAATTCATTGCGAAATAGAAGGCTGATTTTCGAATCCATGCGAAAGAAATGGTTTAGCTGCAAATACTTGTGATGTACATGATTTAGCTTCAACTGCATGCGAAACAAACGTGTTACTTTAAATCCATGAGAAACACATGATTTAGCTTCAAATCAATGCGAAATAGAAGGCTGATTTTCGAATCCATTCAAAACAAATGGATTATCTTCTAATACTTGTGATATACATGATTTAGCTTCAACTGCATGCGAAACAAACGAGTTTGCTTGAAATCCAAGCGAAACACATGATTTATCTTCAAATCAATGCGAAGTGGAAGGCTTAGCTTCAACTCCATGCGAAACGAATGATTTAGCTTCAAATACTTGCGAGCATAAGTGATATAGCTTCAACTGCATGCGAAACAAACGAGTTTTCTTCAAACCTTAACGAAACACTTGATTTAGCTTCAAATCAATGCGAAGTAGAAGGCTTAGCTTCAAATCCATACGAATCAAATGGTTTAGCTTCAAATACTTGTGATATACTAGCTTTAGCTTCGTCAGCATGCGAAACAAACGAGTTAGCTTTAAATCCATGCGATAGAATCGAGTTATCTTCAAATCCATGAGAAACACATGATTCAGCTTCAAATCATTGCGAAATAGAAGGCTGATTTTCGAATCCATGCGAAACAAATGGTTTAGCTTCAAATACTTGTGATATACATGATTTAGCATCAACTGCATGCGAAACAATCGTGTTATCTTTAAATCCATGCAAAACACATGGTTTAGCTCCAAATCAATGCGAAGTAATGGTTTAGCTCCAAATCCATGGGAATCAAATGGTTTAGCTTGAAATACTTGTGATATATATGATTTAGCTTCAACAGCATGCGAAACAAAAGTGTTAGCTTTAAATCCATGCGAAACACATGATTTAGCTCCAAATCAATGCGAAGTAGAAGGCTTAGCTACAAATCCATGGGAATCACATGGTTTAGCTTCAAATACTTGTGATATACATGATTTAGCTTCACATGCAGGCGAAACAAAAGAGTTAGCTTCAAATCCAAGCGAAACACTTGATTTTGCTTCAAATCAATGCGAAGTAGATGGCTTATCTTCAAATCCATGCGAATCAAATGGATTAGCTTCAAATACTTGTGATATACATGATTTTGATTCAACTGCATGCGGAACAAATGAGTTAGCTTCAAATCCATGCGAAACGAACGAGTTAGCTTCAAATCCATGAGAAACACATGATTTAGCTTCAATTCATTGCGAAATAGAAGGCTGATTTTCGAATCCATGCGAAAGAAATGGTTTAGCTGCAAATACTTGTGATGTACATGATTTAGCTTCAACTGCATGCGAAACAAACGTGTTACTTTAAATCCATGAGAAACACATGATTTAGCTTCAAATCAATGCGAAATAGAAGGCTGATTTTCGAATCCATTCAAAACAAATGGATTATCTTCTAATACTTGTGATATACATAATTTAGCTTCAACTGCATGCGAAACAAACGAGTTTGCTTGAAATCCAAGCGAAACACATGATTTATCTTCAAATCAATGCGAAGTGGAAGGCTTAGCTTCAACTCCATGCGAAACGAATGATTTAGCTTCAAATACTTGCGAGCATAAGTGATATAGCTTCAACTGCATGCGAAACAAACGAGTTTTCTTCAAACCTTAACGAAACACTTGATTTAGCTTCAAATCAATGCGAAGTAGAAGGCTTAGCTTCAAATCCATACGAATCAAATGGTTTAGCTTCAAATACTTGTGATATACTAGCTTTAGCTTCGTCAGCATGCGAAACAAACGAGTTAGCTTTAAATCCATGCGATTGAATCGAGTTATCTTCAAATCCATGAGAAACACATGATTCAGCTTCAAATCATTGCGAAATAGAAGGCTGATTTTCGAATCCATGCGAAACAAATGGTTTAGCTTCATATACTTGTGATATACATGATTTAGCTTCAACTGCATGCGAAACAATCGTGTTATCTTTAAATCCATGCAAAACACATGGTTTAGCTCCAAATCAATGCGAAGTAATGGTTTAGCTCCAAATCCATGGGAATCAAATGGTTTAGCTTGAAATACTTGTGATATATATGATTTAGCTTCAACAGCATGCGAAACAAAAGTGTTAGCTTTAAATCCATGCGAAACACATGATTTAGCTCCAAATCAATGCGAAGTAGAAGGCTTAGCTACAAATCCATGGGAATCACATGGTTTAGCTTCAAATACTTGTGATATACATGATTTAGCTTCACATGCAGGCGAAACAAAAGAGTTAGCTTCAAATCCAAGCGAAACACTTGATTTTGCTTCAAATCAATGTGAAGTAGATGGCTTATCTTCAAATCCATGCGAATCAAATGGATTAGCTTCAAATACTTGTGATATACATGATTTTGATTCAACTGCATGCGGAACAAATGAGTTAGCTTCAAATCCATGCGAAACAAACGAGTTAGCTTCAAATCCATGGGAAACTCATGATTTAGCTTCAAATCAATGCGAAATAGAAGGCTGATTTTCGGATCCATGCGAAACAAATGGTTTAGCTTCAAATACTTGTGATATACTAGATTTAGCTTCAACAGCATGCGAAACAAACGAGTTAGCTTTAAATCCATGCGATAGAAACGAGTTAGCTTCAAATCCATGAGAAACACACGATTTTGCTTCAAATTATTGCGAAATAGAAGGCTGATTTTCGAATCCATGCGAAACAAATGGATTAGCTTCAAATACTTGTTATATACATGATTGAGCTTCAACTGCATGCGAAATAAACGAGTTAGGTTCAAATCCAAGCGAAACACTTGATTTTGCTTCAAATCAATGCGAAGTAGATGGCTTATCTTCAAATCCATGCGAATCAAATGGATTAGCTTCAAATACTTGTGATATACATGATTTAGCTTCACATGCAGGCGAAACAAACGAGTTAGCTTCAACTACATGCGAAAAACATGATTTAGCTTCAAATTCATTCGAAGCACATGGTTTAGCTTAATATTCATGCGAAACAAATGGTTCAGCTTCAAATACTTGCGATATAAGTAATATAGCTTCAAATGCTGGAAAAACAAAGGAGTGAGCTTCATATCGAAGCGTAACGCATGATTTAGCTTCAAATCAATGCGAAGTAGAAGGCTTAGCTTTAAAACCAATGCGAAACAAATGGATTAGCTTCAAATACTTGTTATATACATGATTGAGCTTCAACTGCATGCGAAATAAACGAGTTAGGTTCAAATCCAAGCGAAACACTTGATTTTGCTTCAAATCAATGCGAAGTAGAAGGCTTAGCTTCCAATCCATGCGAATCAAATGATTTAGCTTCTAATACTTGTGATATACATGATTTTGCTTTAAATGCATGCGAAACAAACGAGTTAGATTCAAATTCATGCGAAACAAATGAGTTAGCTTCAAATCCATGAGAAACACATGATTTAGCATCAAATCATTGCGAAATAGAAGACTGATTTTCGAATCCATGCGAAACAAATGGTTTAGCTTCAAATACTTGTGATATACTAGATTTAGCTTCAACAGCATGCGAAACAAACGAGTTAGCTTTAAATCCATGCGATAGAAACGAGTTAGCTTCAAATCCATGAGAAACACACGATTTTGCTTCAAATTATTGCGAAATAGAAGGCTGATTTTCGAATCCATGCGAAACAAATGGATTAGCTTCAAATACTTGTTATATACATGATTGAGCTTCAACTGCATGCGAAATAAACGAGTTAGGTTCAAATCCAAGCGAAACACTTGATTTTGCTTCAAATCAATGCGAAGTAGATGGCTTATCTTCAAATCCATGCGAATCAAATGGATTAGCTTCAAATACTTGTGATATACATGATTTAGCTTCACATGCAGGCGAAACAAACGAGTTAGCTTCAACTACATGCGAAAAACATGATTTAGCTTCAAATTCATTCGAAGCACATGGTTTAGCTTAATATTCATGCGAAACAAATGGTTCAGCTTCAAATACTTGCGATATAAGTAATATAGCTTCAAATGCCGGAAAAACAAAGGAGTGAGCTTCATATCGAAGCGTAACGCATGATTTAGCTTCAAATCAACGCGAAGTAGAAGGCTTAGCTTTAAAACCAATGCGAAACAAATGGATTAGCTTCAAATACTTGTTATATACATGATTGAGCTTCAACTGCATGCGAAATAAACGAGTTAGGTTCAAATCCAAGCGAAACACTTGATTTTGCTTCAAATCAATGCGAAGTAGATGGCTTATCTTCAAATCCATGCGAATCAAATGGATTAGCTTCAAATACTTGTGATATACATGATTTAGCTTCACATGCAGGCGAAACAAACGAGTTAGCTTCAACTACATGCGAAAAACATGATTTAGCTTCAAATTCATTCGAAGCACATGGTTTAGCTTAATATTCATGCGAAACAAATGGTTCAGCTTCAAATACTTGCGATATAAGTAATATAGCTTCAAATGCTGGAAAAACAAAGGAGTGAGCTTCATATCGAAGCGTAACGCATGATTTAGCTTCAAATCAACGCGAAGTAGAAGGCTTAGCTTTAAAACCAATGCGAAACAAATGGATTAGCTTCAAATACTTGTTATATACATGATTGAGCTTCAACTGCATGCGAAATAAACGAGTTAGGTTCAAATCCAAGCGAAACACTTGATTTTGCTTCAAATCAATGCGAAGTAGAAGGCTTAGCTTCCAATCCATGCGAATCAAATGATTTAGCTTCTAATACTTGTGATATACATGATTTTGCTTTAACTGCATGCGAAACAAACGAGTTAGATTCAAATTCATGCGAAACAAATGAGTTAGCTTCAAATCCATGAGAAACACATGATTTAGCATCAAATCATTGCGAAATAGAAGACTGATTTTCGAATCCATGCGAAACAAATGGTTTAGCTTCAAATACTTGTGATATACATGATTTAGGTTCAACTGCATGCGAAACAAACGTGTTAGCTTTAAGTCGATGCGAAACACATGATTTAGTTTCAAATCCAAGCGAAATACATGATTAAGCTTCAAATCAATGCGAAGTAGAAGGCTTAGCTTCAAATCCACGCGAATCAAATGGTTTAGCTTATAATACTTGTGACATACATGATTTTGCTTCAACTGCATGCGAAACAAACGAGTTAGCTTCAAATCCAAGCGATAAAAACGAGTTAGTTCAAATCCATGAGAAACACGTGAGTTAGCTTCAAATCAATGCGAAATAGAAGGCTGAATTTCGAAATCACGCAAAACAAATGTTTTAGCTTCAAATACTTGTGATATACATGATTTTGCTTCAACTGCATGCGAAACAAACGAGTTAGCTTCAAATCCATGCGAAACAAACGTGTTAGCTTTAAGTCCATGCGAAACATGATTTAGCTTCAAATCCAAGCGAAATACATGATTAAGCTTCAAATCAATGCGAAGTAGAACGCTTAGCTTCAAATCCATGCGAATCAAATGGTTTAGCTTCTAATACTTGTGATATACATGATTTTGCTTCAACTGCATGCGAAACAAACGAGTTAGCTTCAAATCCATGCGAAACAATGAGTTAGCTTCAAATCCATGCGAAACTCATGATTTAGCTTCAAATCAATGCGAAATAGAAGGCTGATTTTCGAATCCATTCGAAACAAATGGTTTAGCTTCAAATACTTGTGATCCTACATGATTTAGCTTCAACTGCATGCGAAACAAACGAGTTAGCTTCAAATCCATGCGAAACTCATGATTTAGAGTCAAATCAATGCGAAATAGAAGGCTGATTTTCGAAACCACGCAAAACAAATGGTATAGCTTCAAATAATTGTGATATACGTGATTTAGGTTCAACTGCATGCGAAACAAACGTGTTAGCTTTAAGTCCATGCGAAACACATGATTTAGATTCAAATCCAAGCGAAATGCATGATTAAGCTTCAAATCAATGCGAAGTAGAAGGCTTAGCTTCAAATCCATGCGAATCAAATGGTTCAGCTTCTAATACTTGTGATACACATGATTTTTCTTCAACTGCATGCGAAACAAACGAGTTAGCTTCAAATCCATGCGAAACTCATGATTTAGATTCAAATCAATGCGAAATAGAAGGCTGATTTACGAATCCATGCGAAACAAATGGTTTAGCTTCAAATACTTGTGATATACTAGATTTAGATTCAACAGCATGCGAAACAAACGAGTTAGCTATAAATCCATGCGATGGAAACGAGTTAGCTTCAAATCCATGAGAAACACATGATTTAGCAACAAATCATTGCGAAATAGAAGACTGATTTTCGAATCCATGCGAAAAAAATGGTTTAGCTTCAAATACTTGTGATATATATGATTTAGGTTCAACTGCATGCGAAACAAACGTGTTAGCTTTAAGTCCATGCGAAACACATGATTTAGTTTCAAATCCAAGCAAATACATGATTAAGCTTCAAATCAATGCGAAGTAGAACGCTTAGCTTCAAATCCATGCGAATCAAATGGTTCAGCTTCTAATACTTGTGATATACATGATTTTGCTTCAACTGCATGCGAAACAAACGAGTTAGCTTCAAATCCATGCGATACAAACGAGTTAGCTTCAAATCCATGCGAAACTCATGATTTAGCTTCAAATCAATGCGAAATAGAAAGCTGATTTTCGAATCCATGCGAAATAAATTGTTTAGCTTCAAATACTTGTGATATACTAGATTTAGCTTCAACAGCATGCGAAACAAACGAGTTAGCTATAAATCCATGCGATACAAGCGAGTTAGCCTCAAATCCATGAGAAGCACATGATTTAGCATCAAATCATTGCGAAATAGAAGACTGATTTTCGAATCCATGCGAAACAAATGGTTTAGCTTCAAATACTTGTGATATACATGATTTAGCTTCAACTGCATGCGAAACAATCGTGTTATCTTTAAATCCATGGAAAACACATGATTTAGTTCCAAATCAATGCGAAGTAGTAGGTTTAGCTCCAAATCCATGGGAATCAAATGGTTTAGCTTCAAATACTTGTGATATACATGATTTAGGTTCAACTGCATGCGAAACAAACGTGGTAGATTTAAGTCCATGCGAAACACATGATTTAGCTTCAAATCCAAGCGAAATACATGATTAAGCTTCAAATCAATGCGAAGTAGAAGGCTTAGCTTCAAATCCATGCGAATCAAATGGTTCAGCTTCTAATACTTGTGATATACATGATTTTTCTTCAACTGCATGCGAAACAAACGAGTTAGCTTCAAATCCATGCGAAATAAACGAGTTAGCTTCAAATCCATGCGAAACTCATGATTTAGATTCAAATCAATGCGAAATAGAAGGCTGATTTACGAATCCATGCGAAACAAATGGTTTAGCTTCAAATACTTGTGATATACTAGATTTAGATTCAACAGCATGCGAAACAAACGAGTTAGCTATAAATCCATGCGATAGAAACGAGTTAGCTTCAAATCCATGAGAAACACACGATTTTGCTTCAAATTATTGCGAAATAGAAGGCTGATTTTCGAATCCATGCGAAACAAATGGATTAGCTTCAAATACTTGTTATATACATGATTGAGCTTCAACTGCATGCGAAATAAACGAGTTAGGTTCAAATCCAAGCGAAACACTTGATTTTGCTTCAAATCAATGCGAAGTAGATGGCTTATCTTCAAATCCATGCGAATCAAATGGATTAGCTTCAAATACTTGTGATATACATGATTTAGCTTCACATGCAGGCGAAACAAACGAGTTAGCTTCAACTACATGCGAAAAACATGATTTAGCTTCAAATTCATTCGAAGCACATGGTTTAGCTTAATATTCATGCGAAACAAATGGTTCAGCTTCAAATACTTGCGATATAAGTAATATAGCTTCAAATGCCGGAAAAACAAAGGAGTGAGCTTCATATCGAAGCGTAACGCATGATTTAGCTTCAAATCAACGCGAAGTAGAAGGCTTAGCTTTAAAACCAATGCGAAACAAATGGATTAGCTTCAAATACTTGTTATATACATGATTGAGCTTCAACTGCATGCGAAATAAACGAGTTAGGTTCAAATCCAAGCGAAACACTTGATTTTGCTTCAAATCAATGCGAAGTAGATGGCTTATCTTCAAATCCATGCGAATCAAATGGATTAGCTTCAAATACTTGTGATATACATGATTTAGCTTCACATGCAGGCGAAACAAACGAGTTAGCTTCAACTACATGCGAAAAACATGATTTAGCTTCAAATTCATTCGAAGCACATGGTTTAGCTTAATATTCATGCGAAACAAATGGTTCAGCTTCAAATACTTGCGATATAAGTAATATAGCTTCAAATGCTGGAAAAACAAAGGAGTGAGCTTCATATCGAAGCGTAACGCATGATTTAGCTTCAAATCAACGCGAAGTAGAAGGCTTAGCTTTAAAACCAATGCGAAACAAATGGATTAGCTTCAAATACTTGTTATATACATGATTGAGCTTCAACTGCATGCGAAATAAACGAGTTAGGTTCAAATCCAAGCGAAACACTTGATTTTGCTTCAAATCAATGCGAAGTAGAAGGCTTAGCTTCCAATCCATGCGAATCAAATGATTTAGCTTCTAATACTTGTGATATACATGATTTTGCTTTAACTGCATGCGAAACAAACGAGTTAGATTCAAATTCATGCGAAACAAATGAGTTAGCTTCAAATCCATGAGAAACACATGATTTAGCATCAAATCATTGCGAAATAGAAGACTGATTTTCGAATCCATGCGAAACAAATGGTTTAGCTTCAAATACTTGTGATATACATGATTTAGGTTCAACTGCATGCGAAACAAACGTGTTAGCTTTAAGTCGATGCGAAACACATGATTTAGTTTCAAATCCAAGCGAAATACATGATTAAGCTTCAAATCAATGCGAAGTAGAAGGCTTAGCTTCAAATCCACGCGAATCAAATGGTTTAGCTTATAATACTTGTGACATACATGATTTTGCTTCAACTGCATGCGAAACAAACGAGTTAGCTTCAAATCCAAGCGATAAAAACGAGTTAGTTCAAATCCATGAGAAACACGTGAGTTAGCTTCAAATCAATGCGAAATAGAAGGCTGAATTTCGAAATCACGCAAAACAAATGTTTTAGCTTCAAATACTTGTGATATACATGATTTTGCTTCAACTGCATGCGAAACAAACGAGTTAGCTTCAAATCCATGCGAAACAAACGTGTTAGCTTTAAGTCCATGCGAAACATGATTTAGCTTCAAATCCAAGCGAAATACATGATTAAGCTTCAAATCAATGCGAAGTAGAACGCTTAGCTTCAAATCCATGCGAATCAAATGGTTTAGCTTCTAATACTTGTGATATACATGATTTTGCTTCAACTGCATGCGAAACAAACGAGTTAGCTTCAAATCCATGCGAAACAATGAGTTAGCTTCAAATCCATGCGAAACTCATGATTTAGCTTCAAATCAATGCGAAATAGAAGGCTGATTTTCGAATCCATTCGAAACAAATGGTTTAGCTTCAAATACTTGTGATCCTACATGATTTAGCTTCAACTGCATGCGAAACAAACGAGTTAGCTTCAAATCCATGCGAAACTCATGATTTAGAGTCAAATCAATGCGAAATAGAAGGCTGATTTTCGAAACCACGCAAAACAAATGGTATAGCTTCAAATAATTGTGATATACGTGATTTAGGTTCAACTGCATGCGAAACAAACGTGTTAGCTTTAAGTCCATGCGAAACACATGATTTAGATTCAAATCCAAGCGAAATGCATGATTAAGCTTCAAATCAATGCGAAGTAGAAGGCTTAGCTTCAAATCCATGCGAATCAAATGGTTCAGCTTCTAATACTTGTGATACACATGATTTTTCTTCAACTGCATGCGAAACAAACGAGTTAGCTTCAAATCCATGCGAAACTCATGATTTAGATTCAAATCAATGCGAAATAGAAGGCTGATTTACGAATCCATGCGAAACAAATGGTTTAGCTTCAAATACTTGTGATATACTAGATTTAGATTCAACAGCATGCGAAACAAACGAGTTAGCTATAAATCCATGCGATGGAAACGAGTTAGCTTCAAATCCATGAGAAACACATGATTTAGCAACAAATCATTGCGAAATAGAAGACTGATTTTCGAATCCATGCGAAAAAAATGGTTTAGCTTCAAATACTTGTGATATATATGATTTAGGTTCAACTGCATGCGAAACAAACGTGTTAGCTTTAAGTCCATGCGAAACACATGATTTAGTTTCAAATCCAAGCAAATACATGATTAAGCTTCAAATCAATGCGAAGTAGAACGCTTAGCTTCAAATCCATGCGAATCAAATGGTTCAGCTTCTAATACTTGTGATATACATGATTTTGCTTCAACTGCATGCGAAACAAACGAGTTAGCTTCAAATCCATGCGATACAAACGAGTTAGCTTCAAATCCATGCGAAACTCATGATTTAGCTTCAAATCAATGCGAAATAGAAAGCTGATTTTCGAATCCATGCGAAATAAATTGTTTAGCTTCAAATACTTGTGATATACTAGATTTAGCTTCAACAGCATGCGAAACAAACGAGTTAGCTATAAATCCATGCGATACAAGCGAGTTAGCCTCAAATCCATGAGAAGCACATGATTTAGCATCAAATCATTGCGAAATAGAAGACTGATTTTCGAATCCATGCGAAACAAATGGTTTAGCTTCAAATACTTGTGATATACATGATTTAGCTTCAACTGCATGCGAAACAATCGTGTTATCTTTAAATCCATGGAAAACACATGATTTAGTTCCAAATCAATGCGAAGTAGTAGGTTTAGCTCCAAATCCATGGGAATCAAATGGTTTAGCTTCAAATACTTGTGATATACATGATTTAGGTTCAACTGCATGCGAAACAAACGTGGTAGATTTAAGTCCATGCGAAACACATGATTTAGCTTCAAATCCAAGCGAAATACATGATTAAGCTTCAAATCAATGCGAAGTAGAAGGCTTAGCTTCAAATCCATGCGAATCAAATGGTTCAGCTTCTAATACTTGTGATATACATGATTTTTCTTCAACTGCATGCGAAACAAACGAGTTAGCTTCAAATCCATGCGAAATAAACGAGTTAGCTTCAAATCCATGCGAAACTCATGATTTAGATTCAAATCAATGCGAAATAGAAGGCTGATTTACGAATCCATGCGAAACAAATGGTTTAGCTTCAAATACTTGTGATATACTAGATTTAGATTCAACAGCATGCGAAACAAACGAGTTAGCTATAAATCCATGCGATAGAAACGAGTTAGCTTCAAATCCATGAGAAACACATGATTTAGCAACAAATCATTGCGAAATAGAAGACTGATTTTCGAATCCATGCGAAAAAAATGGTTTAGCTTCAAATACTTGTGATATACATGATTTAGATTCAACTGCATGCGAAACAAACGTGTTAGCTTTAAGTCCATGCGAAACACATGATTTAGCTTCAAATCCAAGCAAATACATGATTAAGCTTCAAATCAATGCGAAGTAGAACGCTTAGCTTCAAATGCATGCGAATCAATTGGTTTAGCTTCTAATACTTGTGATATACATGATTTTGCTTCAACTGCATGCGAAACAAACGAGTTAGCTTCAAATCCATGCGAAACAAACGAGTTAGCTTCAAATCCATGCGAAACTCATGATTTAGCTTCAAATCAATGCGAAGTAAAAGGCTTAGCTTCAAGTCCATGCGACACAAATGATTTAGCTTCAAATAATTGTTATATACATGTTTTAGCTTCAACTGCATGCGAAACAAACGACTTAGTTTCAAATCAATGCGAACCAAATGGTTTAGCTTCAAATACTTATGATATACATGATTTAGCTTCAACTGCATGCGAAACAAACGAGTTAGCTTCAAATCCAAGCGAAACACATGATTTAGCTTCAATTTCTCGCAAATCACATGGTTTAGCTTCAAATTCTTGCGATACAAATGGTTTAGCTTCAAATACTTGTGACATACATGATTTAGCTTCAAATTCATGCGAAACAAACGAGTTAGCTTCAAATCCAAGCGAAACACATGATTTAGATTCAAATCAATGCCAAGTAGAAGGTTTAGCATCAAGTCCATGCGAAACACATGATTTAGCTTCAAATCAATGCGAACTAGAAGTCTTAGCTTCAAATACATGAGAAACAAATGATTTATCTTCAGATAATTACGATATATGTGATATAGCTTCAAATTCACGCGAAACAATCGAGTTAGATTCAAATCCATGCGAAATACATGATTTAGTTTCAAATCAATGCGAAGTGGTAGGCTTAGCTTCACATACATGAGAAACAAATGTTTACGCTCCAAATACTTGTGGTATACATAATTTAGGTTCAGCTGCGTGGGAAACAAACGAGTTAGTTTCAAATCCATGCGAAGCACATGATTTACCTCCAAATCAATGCGAAGTAGAAGGCTTAGCTTCACATCAATGCGAAACAAATGGTTTAGTTTCAAATACTTGTGATACACATGATTTAGCTTCAAGTGCATGCGAAACAAACGAGTTAGCTTCAAATCCATACAAAACACATGATTTAGCTTCAAATCAATGCGAAGTAGAAGGGTTAGCATCAAATCCAAGTTAATCACATGATTTAGATTCAAATCAATGCGAAGTAGGAGGCTTATCTTCAAATCCATGCGAATCATATGAATTAGCTTCTAATACTTGTAATATACATTATTTAGCTTCAACTGCATGCGAAACAAACGAGTTAGCTACAAATTCAAGCGCGACACATGGTTTAGCTTCAAATTCATGCAAAGTAGAAGACTTATCTACAAATCAATGCCAATCAAATGGTTTAGCTTCAAATACTTGCGATATACGTGATTTAGCATCAACTGCATGCGAAACAAAAGAGTTACCTTCAAATCAATGTCGATCACATGATTTAGCTTCAAATCAATGCGAAGTAGAAGGCTTAGCTTCAAATCCATGCGACACAAATGATTTAGCTTCAAATACTTGTGATATACATGAGTTAGCTTCAACTCCATGCTAAACAAACGAGTTATCCTCAAATCCATGCAAAAAACATGATTCAGCTTCAAATCAGTGCGAAACAGAAGTGTTAGCTTTAAATCCATGCGAATCAAATGGTTTAGCTTCAAATACTTATGGTACACATGATTTAGCGTCAACTGCATGCGATACAAACGAGCTAGCTTCAAATCCAAGCAAAACGCATGATTTAGCTTCAAATCAATGCGAAGTAGAAGGCTTAGCTTCAAATCCACGCGAAACAGATGATTTAGCTTCAAATTCTTGGCTAATACATGATTTAGCTTCAACTGCATGCGATACAAACGAGTTAGCTTCAAATCCATGCGAAACACATGACTTAGCTTCAAATCAATGCGAAGTGAAAGGCTTAGCTCCAAATCCATGCGAAACAAATGGTTCAGCTACAAATACTTGTGATATACATGATTTAGCATCAACTTCATGCCAAACAAACGAGTTAGCTTCAAATCCATACGAAACAAATGATTTAGCTTCAAATACTTGCGAAAATGAGTGATATAGCTTCAAATGCAGGCGAAACACACGAGTTAGCTTTAAATCCATGCGAAACACATGATTTAGCTTCAAATCAATGCGAAGTAGAAGGCTTAGAATCAAATCCATGCGACCGAAATTATTTAGATTCATAGACTTGCGATATATGTGATATAGCTTCAAATGCAGGCTAAACAAACGAGTGAACTTCAAATCCAAGCGTAACACAGGATTTAGCTTCAAATCAATGCGAAGCCGAAGGCTTAGCATCAAATCCATGCGAAACGAATGATTGACCTTCAAATACTTGCGAATATAAGTGATACAGGTTCAAATGCATGCGAAACAAACGAGTTAGCTTCAAATCAATGCGAAGCAGAATGCTTATCTTCAAATTCTTGCGAAACAAATGGTTTAGCTTCAAATACTTGTGATATACATGAGTTAGCTTCAACTGCATGCTAAACAAACGAGTTATCTTCAAATCAATGCGAAACACATGATTCAACTCTAAATCAATGCGAAGTAGAAGGATTAGCATCAAATCCATGCGACACAGATTATTTAGATTCATATACTTGCGATATAAGTGATATAGCTTCAAATGCAGGCGAAACAAACGAGTGAACTTCAAATCCAAGCGAAACACATGATTCAGCTTCAAATCAATGCGCAGTAGATGGCTTAGCTTCAAATCCATGCGAAACAAATGGTTTAGCTTCAAATACTTGCTGTTGATGACTCATCAGATGGATGACGGAGATCCTCTGAATATTGCACTTGGTGCCGACTAACTCGAAGGACCACCCACTGTAGGCGGACTAAATGAAATGCTAGTACTCTATTTGTAACACGCAACCTAACCGTTATGCGTATCTCTCTATGTCTTCTGTTCTGTTCTGTCTGAAAGTCTAAGGTGTTCTCTTCTGAAGCTCTAAAAATGTTCTGTACTTTTCTGATGTTCTGTGCTTTCTGTCTGTCTGTTCCGTCTTTTCTGTCCCCTAGAGGACCGGAGTCATGCCTAATATCACCTCGGTCCTCCCTACTTCTCTTTACCTAGGGCGGGCGGCAAGGAATTACGGTCCAATCACTGCAATCCCAAATCTAGTGAGACTGCCCCAAAACGGTGGGCCGGGAGTTAGGAGGGAGAGTGGCAAAATAACTCCTGCTAGACATCCCGCGCTGATGGGCCTACGTACCCGAACAATGCCAGACCCAACCGTAATTGACTGGACCGTAATCAAGGACCAGGAGACGTTATGGCGGTGCCGCATGTGCCCGGGAACGGCCCGGGCCAGACCCATACCGTCCGGGTACCCAAGCACATGGCCCCTGCAATAAATCCTGGCCACTTGGCCGGAACATACCGCCCACCTTGAACATGCATCGCATGTTCAACTATGTCTATATTTGATAACCCATATAAGTGTAAGCTTATGATATGATTACAATCTACGTATTCTGTGTGAATATTACAATATTTACAATGATCGAAATTTACACTATACATAGTTGCGCTACACCTCGTGTGACATTTCTAAGTGATCTAAAGGTATTATACACAATTTTGTCACGGGTCGTTTAATTGTTCCGGTTCACGTTCTGACTGTTGCGACACGAATCACTCCATCTGTACCAGGGTGTACCTGAACGATTCTTCCCATGCTCCACTGTAACGGGGGTAGATTGTCCTCCTTGATGATTACCAAGGAATACACGGCTAATTTCGACGTGGTGGAATGCTGCCATTTGTGTCGTTGCTGTAACTGTTGTATACATTCCCGCTGCCACATTTGCCAGAAATGCTGGACCATTTGCTGGATTAGCTGGTATCTGTTGAGTCGAGTGACCTTGATATCTCGTAGGTCATCAGATGGCAGTGTTGTAAGGGCAGTACCAATTAAAAAATGCCCAGGAGTCAAAGGGTTTAGGTCTGTGGGATCTGAGGATAATGGTGAAAGTGGACGTGAATTTAAACTGGATTCTATTTGCGTCAGTAACGTATATAGCTCTTCGAACGTGAGCCTCTGATCTCCTATAACGCGTGTGAGGTGGTATTTAGCAGATTTGACCGCTCCCTCCCACAATCCACCAAAGTGTGGAGAGTGCGCAGGAATTAATCGCCATTCGATGGATTCCTGTCTTAGTGCGTTTGCAATTTTTTCGTTGTGTTGTTTGTCCTTAATTAAGATATTTAGCTCAACTAGCTCGTTCCGCGCCCCAATGAAGTTTGTACCGTTATCGGATATGATACAATGACATCGCCCCCGTCGGGCAATTAAACGCCGGAAACAGTTTATGAAAGCGTCGGTACTCAAGTCGGTAACTAATTCTAAATGTACGGCCTTCGTAACGAAACATACAAAAATGCATAGGTATGCCTTGACTGTTACCTTGCTTCTCGTTCTTTCCTTTGTAAAAAATGGGCCTGCGTAATCGACTCCACAGGTAAAAAAACGTCGCGCTGGGGTGACTCTCGACGCAGGTAATTGACCCATCTGATAGGTTTGACTCAATGGGTTTGTTTTAAAGCACCGTACACATTTCCGTATGTTTCGTTTTACATTATGTTTTGCTGAGACTAAACAATACCTTGTTTGTAATGACGTTAAAACAGCCTGACATCCCGCATGCATTAACCTGTGATGTTCGCATTTGATTATTAAATCCGTTAGCGTATGCTTTGGTGGCAATATGATCGGATGTTTTTGATCGTAGTCTATGGGTGCGTTGGATAGTCTTCCGCCCACCCTGAGTAGTCCGCCATTGGCCAGAAATACATTTAGGGACCGTAGCGCACTGGAATTTGGAAGTGCTTGTTGCGTTTGTACTAATCTGATCTCTGTCGAAAATGCCTCCCTTTGCGCAAGTAATTCCAAACGTGTTCTCGCTGCATTGATTTCTATTGTTGTCAATGAACCCGTTATTAGCGAACCTGATGCGTCACCTTCTAATTTTTTAACTCGATTTCTCATAAATTTGGCAAATCTGAGACAGTATGCTATGCTTCTGAGTAATCGCGTATACGTTGAAAATATCCTGACAATGCTACTCTCTGCAGTCGATATAGTCAACATAACCGGTTTCCTTTCCTTCTCTTCCGGAACGTCGATAGGGTTATCTAACGCGCTAGGCCATAGACTTGAGCTCTGACGTAACCAGGTGGGACCATCCCACCAAATGGTTGTGTTCTGTAATGTACCTGGTTTTGTGCCTCGCGAAATTAAATCTGCCGGGTTGTCTTCAGAGGCTACATGTCTCCAACTATCACTTGACGTTAAACCTTGAATTTGCGATACTCTATTGGCTACGAAGGTTTTCCATTTGTTTGGGGAGCTTCGAAGCCAGGCGAGGGTGATCGTCGAATCTGTCCACAGGTATTCCTTAAACCTTACTGTGTCTAATGCTATTCTAACTTTGCTTACTACATTTGCTAGTAATAATGCACCGCATAATTCTAATCTCGGTAATGAAATGGTTTTGAGCGGTGCGACTCTGGACTTTGCACACAATAAGCGCGTTACCCAACTACCTGACAGATCCCTAGAGCGCAGGTAAACACAAGCCCCGTACGCCTTCTCGGACGCGTCTGAAAACCCGTGCAGTTCTATATCATCTAAACACTCTGAAATTGCACATCGCGAGATGTTCATTGCTCCTACCTTGCTAATATCTTGGCGGTATTGGAGCCATTGACTATGCAGGTTCTGCGGTATTGATTGATCCCAACCTATCTGAGTCTGCCATAGTTGTTGTAGGATCAATTTTGCGACTATTACAATGGGGGATATTAGACCTAACGGGTCAAAAATTTGAGCTATTTCAGAAAGAATAGTACGTTTTGTGACACGCTGGTTCTGTGGGGATTCTACTCTAAACATTAAGTGGTCGGTCGTCGGTGACCACAAGAGGCCTAACGTTTTTGGGTCTTTATCTACGGCGATTTCGCGATTTCTCTCTGTACTGTCTGTTGCTGTAACTGTCGGGCAATTGCTTGCCCATTTACGAAGGTCCATACCTGCTTGTGATAGAATTTGCGTCAGCTCCCTTTTCAGCGTTTCTATTTCCTGTTCTGTTTGAGCCCCAGTTAATAAATCGTCTACGTAAAAATCATTGATTATAACCTTACTGCTCGTCGGAAATGTGTGAGCACAGGTCAGTCCAATTTCGTGCAGAGTACGAGTCGCTAGGAAAGGAGCGGATGCTGTATCATAAGTTACTGTGTTTAACTCGTACTCTTGGATTGGGAGATGGGGCTGTGCTCGCCACAAAAGTCTTTGATACTTCCTATCTGCTGGATGAACTAAAATTTGTCGATACATTTTAGCAATATCGGCCGACAGGACGTACCGATTATATCGAAAACGAATTAAAATGGAAATTAAATCGCTTTGAACTGTAGGGCCCACTAATTGGATGTCGTTCAATGCAAGGTCTGATGAGGATTTTGCTGATCCATCGAACACAACACTAAGCTTCGTTGTCGTGCTGCCTTCCTTGAATACAGCGTGGTGGGGAAGTTAGTAGGCGGATTGCTCGTGTGTACCTTCTACAATGCGCGACATATGCCCTAACGTCTCATATTCTGACATGAATTCTGTATACTGCTGACTTTTTTCTGGATATCTTGCTAACCACCTTTCTAACGATTATAACCGCCGTTCAGCTTGCGCTCGCGAAGTACCTAATTCATTTGCGTTGGATTTAAACGGTATTCTAACGATATATCTACCGTCCGTGTCTCGTCTTATGGTTTCCCTAAAATGTGCCTCGCATTCATCGATTAACCTAGTATCGCTTGGGGTTAGTTCCTCTATGTCCCAAAACCTCTCTAATTGAGATTGTAGGTCATTGAGTGTGGCTAAACAACACTTATTGTCTTGTGATAATTTCTTGTCTGCCCAGGTAGGAGTGCCTCCCAAAACCCAACCGAGTTGGGTCTTTTGCAAGAGCAGGTTGGAAGTTGATTTATGTTGACCGACACATAGCAATGTCCAAAATAGACCTGCTCCAATGAGTATATCTATTGGCCGTTGTAAATGGAATTCTGGATCGGCTAGCTCTATGTGACTTGGAATTTCTATTTTTTCTCTATGTATCTGAAAATTGGGCATGTCTGACGTGATGGTTTCTATTGATAGGCATTGTACCGTGTGTTGAGATTTATTATATCGCGAATGAATTGTTAATGTTGCTCTACCTTCTATGGAATTTACTGCCCTTCCTAATCCTGTCACTGTTGAACTTATTGCAGTCGGTTTGATGCCGAGTCGTTTGCAAAATTCCGTGGTTATAAAATTTGCTTGAGATCCCGAATCTGATAATACCCTGCATTTATGTGACCCCCCTTGTCCTTGACATAAACTATTGCTGTTGATAATACGGCATGCCCTATTGTATTTGCTACGTTAGCTGTGAGTACTGGGGGTTCTCGCGAATCTGATTCTCCTGTAGCCGCGTAGCCTTCTTCTGCGCGTTTGAATTCGGGATTATGTAATAAGGAATGATGCTTCCTTCCACACTGTTTGCAATGACTCCGTGTACACGCCCGTACCCGATGTGCCGATGACAAACAATTGAAACACAGCCGGGCTTCTTGCACTATCTTTGTTTTTGTATTTAAATCGCTGTTCTTAAATTTCTCACAGTTATATATCGCGTGATTGGCCTTGCATGCGGGGCACCCGGCTGAGTTAACTACATGCGAAGCTATGTAGTTGTAACGAGGGGTATTATTTGTTCCTCGAGGTCGCTGGTCGACCCTGGATGCAGCTACCTGAACACTGACCGCGATATTTGCTAAATATTTGGAACGTTCTTCTATAAACGCAGATAATTGACCAAATGTAGGCATTTCCGACTGAGATATTATTCTCCTTTCCCATTCTCTCATGGACACTTGACCTAACTTTCTGGACAATAATGGAACTAACATGGTATCCCAAGTTTCAACCGATTCACCCAAAGACATTAACGCTATTCTATGATTTGTAGCTTCGTCCAGAAATTCCCGCAATGTGATGTCTGATTCCCTTTGAATGGATTTTAAATCAAGTAATGAATTTACATGATGCCGCTTGAGACTTGTGGAATCTTCATATCGCGACTTGAGTAATTCCCATGCATGTCTGTAATTTGTTCCGGACATGCCTAACGCTTGAATCACACAAGCCGCTACCCCCTTGAGTGAGGTATTTAAATAATGGAACCGTTGTATGTCTGTTAATGAATTATTCTCGTGAATCACTGATGTAAATGTGTCTTTAAATTTCACCCAATCACTGTAATTGCCATCAAAGGAAGGCAGTTGCAGTGTCGGTAATCTAACGTTTATTGCGGTATCTGCAGTCTGCGCGGATATCGGGCTGTTCGTGGTTATCCTACTCTGCTCCGGAGTGGCACGGGCAATGACTATTTCGACTTTATCTATCAGATGAAAATACGCCGTCTCGAATTCTTCGCGCTCGATCGCGTGCGCTGCTTCGGCGTTCCAGCTACGAGTATTTCGATTCTCGTTTGAACTCTATTAAAATTGTCAAGGAGACATACATTTGCATCTAACCGTTACTTAAGAGATCCCACCGAGGTCGTGGTCGCGAATTTGCAAATAAATGTCTTAAACCGCGTGAGTGCAGCCTTGACCGTTCCGCGCTCGATCATCAACGGTTTGAGATCTTCCGCCATAGTGATTTACTGACGCAAATGGGACTATAAAAGTACTTATCACTTGGGCTGGGACACTTGGTACTGCTGTCGATGCCTGTTGGCTGCACTGGGATGCTCCGTTGTTCTGCAATGATGTTGAGCTGCTGCGTGATTGTCCTGCTGTGTTGCTGGACTTCTGTGGTGTTGCACTGCTCTGAAGCTATATGCACTGCCTTCTCTGGATGCTGTAGCCTCCGGAAGAAACTTCTCGTCACTGAGCTCCTGAGATTCCTGATTGAAGCCAGGTGTTGGTGCTCTCGTGATACACTGTACTGCGTGGCTGTAGCTTCTGATGTACTGTCACTTCGTCTGTGCGTTCTTAGATCCGGCTCGAAGGACCAAATGTTGAGGACCCATCAGATGGATGACGGAGATCCTCTGAATATTGCACTTGGTGCCGACTAACTCGAAGGACCACCCACTGTAGTGGGACTAAATGAAATGCTAGTACTCTATTTGTAACACGCAACCTAACCGTTACGCGTATCTCTCTATGCCTTCTGTTCTGTTCTGTCTGAAAGTCTAAGGTGTCCTCTTCTGAAGCTCTAAAAATGTTCTGTACTCTTCTGATATTCTGTGCTTTCTGTCTGTCTGTTCCGTCTTGTCGGTCCCCTAGAGGACCGGAGTCATGCCTAATATCACCTCGGTCCTAACTACTTCTCTTGACCTAGGGTGGGCGGCAAGGAATTACGGTCCAACCACTGCAATCCCAAATCCAGTGAGACTGCCCCAAAACGGTGGGCCGGGAGTTAGGAGGGAGAGTGGCAAAATAACTCCTGCTAGACATCCCGCGCTGATGGGCCTACGTGCCCGAACAATGCCAGACCCAACCGTAATTGACTGGACCGTAATCAAGGACCAGGAGACGTTATGGCGGTGCCGCATGTGCCCGGGAACGGCCCGGGACAGACCCATACCGTCCGGGTACCCAAGCACATGGCCCCTGCCATAAATCCTGGCCACTTGGCCGTAACACTTGCGATATAAGTGATATAGCTTCAAATGCAGGCGAAACAAACGAGTCAGCTTCAAATCCATGTGAAAAGCATGATTTATCTTCAAATTCATGCGAAACACTTGGTTTAGCTTAATATTCATGCGAAACACATGGTTTAGCTTAATATTCATGAGAATCATATGGTTCAGCTTCAAATACTAGTGATATACATGCTTTAGCATCAACTGCATGCGAAACAAACGAGTTAGCTTCAAATCCATGCGAAACGCATGATTTAGCTTCAGATCAATGCGTAGTAGAAGGCTTAGCTTCAAATCCATGCGACACAAATGATTTAGCTTCAAATACTTGCGAATTTAAGTGATATAGCTTCAAATGCAGGTGAATCAAACGATTTTAATTCAAATCCATGCGAAACACATGATTAAGATTCAAATCAATGCGAAGTAGAAGGCTTAGCTTCGACTCCATGCGAAGTAGAAGGCTTAGCTTCAAATCCATGCGAATAAAATGGTTTAGCTTCACATACTTGGGATATACATGATGTAGCTTCAAATGCAGGCGAAACAATCGAGTTAGCCTCAAATCCATGCGAAACACATGATTTAGCTTCAAATTCATTCGAAACACATGGTTTAGCTTAATATTCATGCGAAACAATTGTTCAGCTTCAAATATATGTGATATACATGATTTAGATTCAACTGCATTCGAAACAAACGAGTTAGATTCAAATCCAAGCGAAACACATGATTTAGCTTCAAATCAATGGGCAGTAGAAGGCTTAGCTTCAAGTCCATGCGAAACAAATGGTTCAGCTTCAAATAATTGTGATATACATGATTTAGCTTCAACTGCAGGCGAAACAAACGAGTTGGCTTCAAATCCAAGCGAATACATGACTTAGCTTCAAATCAATACGCAGTAGGAGGCTTAGCTTCAAATCCATGCGAAACGAATGATTTATCTTCAAACACTGGCGAATATAAGAGATATTGGTACAAATGCAGACGAAACAAACGAGTTATCTTCAAATCAATGCGATACACGTGACTTGGCATCAAATAAATGCGATGTAGAAGGCTTAGCTTAAAATCCATGCCAAACAAATGGTTAAGCTTCAAATAATTGTGATATACATGATTTAGCTTCAACTGCAGGCGATACGAACGAGTTGGCTTGAAAACCAAGCGAATACATGATTTAGCTTCAAATCAATACGAACTAGGAGGCTTAGCTTCAAATCCATGCGAAACGAATGATTTATCTTCAAATACTGGCGAATATAAGTGATATTGGTTCAAATGCAGACGAAACAAACGAGTTTTCTTCAAATCCATGCGAAACACGTGATTTAGCATCAAATAAATTCGAAGTAGAAGGCTTAGCTACAAATCCATGCGAAACAAATGGTTCAGCTTCAAATAATTGTGATATACATGATTTAGCTTCAACTGCAGGCGATACCAACGAGTTGGCTTCAAATCCAAGCGAATACATGATTTAGCTTCAAATCAATACGAAGTAGGTGGCTTAGCTTCAAATCCAAGCGAAACGAATGATTTATCTTCAAATACTGGCGAATATAGGAGATATTGGTACAAATGCAGACGAAACAAACGAGTTATCTTCAAATCAATGCGAAACACGTGACTTGGCAACAAATAAATGCGTTGTAGAAGGCTTAGCTTCAAATCCATGCGAAACAAATGGTTCAGCTTCAAATACTTGTGATATACGCGATTTAGCTTCAACTGCATGCGAAACAAACGAGTTAGCTTCAAATCCATGCGAAACGCATGATTTAGCTTCAGATCAATGCGTAGTAGAAGGCTTAGCTTCAAATCCATGCGAAACAAATGGTTCAGCTTCAAATACTTGTGATATACGTGATTTAGTTTCAACTGCATGCGAAACAAACGAGTTAGCTTCAAATCCACGCGAAACGAATGATTTATCTTCAAATACTGGCGAATATAAGAGATATTGGTACAAATGCAGACGAAACAAACGAGTTATCTTCAAATCAATGCGAAACACGTGACTTGGCATCAAATAAATGCGTTGTAGAAGGCTTAGCTTCAAATCCATGCGAAACAAATGGTTCAGCTTCAAATTATTGTGATATACATGATTTAGCTTCAACTGCAGG
This sequence comes from Megalopta genalis, assembly GCF_051020955.1. Lineage (NCBI taxonomy): Eukaryota > Metazoa > Arthropoda > Insecta > Hymenoptera > Halictidae > Megalopta > Megalopta genalis. The sequence continues at coordinate 93,340 of NW_027476463.1, forward strand.
CGAAGCAAACGAGTTGGCTTCAAATCCAAGCGAATACATGATTTAGCTTCAAATCAATACGAAGTAGGTGGCTTAGCTTCAAATCCACGCGAAACGAATGATTTATCTTCAAATATTGGCGAATATAAGTGAAATTTGTTCAAATGCATGCGAAACTAACGAGTTATCTCCAAATCAATGCGAAACACGTGACTTAGCATCAAATAAATGCGAAGTAGAAGGCTTAGCTTCAAAACCATGCCAAACAAATGGTTCAGCTTCAAATACTTGTGATATACGTGATTTAGCTTCAACTGCATGCGAAACAACGAGTTGGCTTCAAATCCATGCGAATACATGACTTTGCTTCAAATCAATACGAAGTAGGAGGCTTAGCTTCAAATCCATGCGAAACGAATGATTTATCTTCAAATACTGGCGAATATAAGTGATATTGGTTCAAATGCAGACGAAACAAACGAGTTAGCTTCAAATGCAAGCGAAACACATGATTTAGCTTCAAATCAATGCGCAGTAGAAGGCTTTGCTTCAAATCCATGCGAAACAAATGGTTCAGCTTCAAATAATTGTGATATACATGATTTAGCTTCAACTGCAGGCGAAACAAACGAGTTGGCTTCAAATCCAGGCGAATACATGATTTAGCTTCAAATCAATACGAAGTAGGTGGCGTAGCTTCAAATCCACGCGAAACGAATGATTTATCTTCAAATACTGGCGAATATAAGTGAAATTGGTTCAAATGCATGTGAAACAAATGAGTTACCTTCAAATCATTGCGAATCACATGATTTATCTTCAAATCAATTGGAAGTACAAGGCTTATCTTCGAAACCACGCGAAACAGATGGTTTAGCTTCAAATACTTGTGATATACATGATTTAGCTTTAAATGCAGGCGAAACAAACGAGTTAGCTTCAAATCCATGCGCTACACATGATTTAGCTTCAAATCAATGCGAAGTAGAAGGCTTAGCTTTGAACACATGAGAAACAAATGATTTATCTTCAGATAATTGCGATATAAGTGATAGAGCTTCAAATCGATGCGACAAACATGATTTAGCTTCAAATTCATGCGAATCACATGGATTAGCTTCATAGCTTCATATTCTTGCGAAACAGATGAATTAGATCCAGATACTTTTGATGTACATGTTTTAGCTTTAACTGCATGCTAAACAAACGTGTTAGCTTCAAATCTAAGCGAAACACATGATTTAGCTTCAAATCAATGCGCAGTAGAAGGCTTTGCTTCAAATCCATGCGAAACAAATGGTTCAGCTTCAAATAATTGTGATATACATGATTTAGCTTCAACTGCAGGCGAAACAAACGAGTTGGCTTCAAATCCAGGCGAATACATGATTTAGCTTCAAATCAATACGAAGTAGGTGGCGTAGCTTCAAATCCACGCGAAACGAATGATTTATCTTCAAATACTGGCGAATATAAGTGAAATTGGTTCAAATGTATGTGAAACAAATGAGTTACCTTCAAATCATTGCGAATCACATGATTTATCTTCAAATCAATTGGAAGTACAACGCTTATCTTCGAAACCACGCGAAACAGATGGTTTAGCTTCAAATACTTGTGCTATACATGATGTAGCTTCAACTGCAAGCGAAACAAACGAGTTAGCTTCAAAACCAAGCGAAACACATGATTTAGCTGCAAATCAATGCGAAGTAGAAGGCTTAGCTTTAAACACATGAGAAACAAATGATTTATCTTCAGATAATTGCGATATAAGTGATAGAGCTTCAAATCGATGCGACACACATGATTTAGCTTCAAATTCATACGAATCACATGGATTAGCTTCATAGCTTCATATTCTTGCGAAACAGATGAATTAGATCCAGATACTTGTGATGTACATGTTTTAGCTTTAACTGCATGCTAAACAAACGTGTTAGCTTCAAATCTAAGCGAAACACATGATTTAGCTTCAAATCAGTGCGAAATAGACGGCTTAGCTTCAAATACATGAGAAGCAAATTATTTATCTTCAGATAATTGCGATATAAGTGATATAGATTCAAATGCAGTCGAATCAATCGAGTTAGCTTCAAATTAATGCGAAGTAGGAGGCTTCTCTTCAAATCCATGCGAAACAAATGGTTTAGCTTCAAATACTTGTGATGTACATGATTTAGCTTCAACTGCATGCGAAACACACGAGATAGCTTCAAAACCAAGCGAAACACATGATTTAGCTGCAAATCAATGCGAAGTAGAAGCCTTAGCTTCAAATACATGAGAAACAAATGATTTAACTTCAGATAATTACGATGTAAGTGATATAGCTTCAAATGCACGCGATACAAACGAGTTAGTTGCAAGTCCATGCGAATCACGTGGTTTATCTTCAAATCAAAGCGAAAGACAAAATTTAGCTTCAAATTCATGCGAAACACATGGTTTAGCTACAAATACTTGTGATGTACTTGATTTAGCTTTAACGGCAAGCGAAACAAACGAGTTAGCTTCAAATCCATGCGAAACACATGATTCAGATTCAAATCAATGCGAAGTACAAGGCTTATGTTCAAATACATGAGAAACATATGATTTATCATCAGATAATTGCGATATATGTGATAAAGCTGCAAATGCAGGCGAAACAATCGATTTAGCTTCATATCAATGCGAAGTAGAAAGCTTATCTTCAAATCAATGCGAAACAAATGGTTTAGATTAAAATACTTGTGATATACATGATTTAGCTTCAACTGCATGCGAAACAAACGCTTTACCTTCAAATCGAAGCGAAACACATTATTTAGGTTCAAATCAAAGCGAAGTGGAAGACTTAGCTTCAAATGCATGAGAAACAAATGATTTATCTTCAGATAATTGCGATATAAGTGATATAGCTTCAAATGCAGGCGGAACAATCGAGTTAGCTTCAAATCAATGCGAAGTAGAAGGCTTATCTTCAAATCCATGCGTAACAAATGGTTTAGCTTCAAATACTTGTGCTATACATGATTTATCTTCAAATGCAGGCGAAACAAAAGAGTTAGCTTCAAAACCAAGCGAAACACATCATTTAGCTTCAAATTCATGCGAAATACATGGTTTAGCTCAATATTCATGCGACACAGATGGTTTATATTCAGATACTTGTGATAAACATGATTTAGCTTCAACTGCATGCGAATCAAACGAGTTAGCTTCAAAACCAAGCGAAACACATGATTTAGCTTCAAATCAAGCGAAGTAGAAGGCATAGCTTCACATTCATGCGAAACAAATGGTTTAGCTTCAAATACTTGTGATATACTTGATTCAGCTTCAGCTGCATGCGAAACAAACGCTTTACCTTCAAATCGAAGCGAAACACATTATTTAGGTTCAAATCAAAGCGAAGTGGAAGACTTAGCTTCAAATACATGAGAAACAAATGATTTATCTTCAGATAATTGCGATATAAGTGATACAGCTTCAAATGCAGGCGAAACAATCGAGTTAGCTTCAAATCAATGCGAAGTAGAAGGCTTATCTTCAAATCCATGCGAAACAAATGGTTTAGCTTCAAATACTTGTGCTATACATGATTTATCTTCAAATGCAGGCGAAACAAAAGAGTTAGCTTCAAAACCAAGCGAAACACATCATTTAGCTTCAAATTCATGCGAAACACATGGTTTAGCTTCATATTCTTGCGAAACAGATGGTTTAGATTCAGATACTTGTGATAAACATGATTTAGCTTCAACAGCATGCGAAACAAACGAGTTAGCTTCAAATCCATGCCACAGATACGATTTAGATTTAAATCAATGCGAAGTAGAAGGCTTATCTTCAAATCCATCCGAAACAAATGGTTTAGCTTCAAATACTTGCGATATAAATGAAACAGCTTCAAATGAAGACGAAACAAACGAGTTAGTTTCAAATCCTTGCGAAACATATGATTTAGCATCAAATCAATGCGAAGTAGAAGGCTTAGCTTCAAATCAATCCGAAACAAATGGTTTAGCTTCAAATACTCGTGATATACATGATTTAGCTTCAACTGCATGCGAATCAAACGAGTTAGCTTCAAATCCGTGCGATTCACATGATTTAGCTTCGAATCAATGCAAAGTAGAAGGCTTAGCTTCAAACACATGAGAAACAAATGATTTATCTTCAGATAATTGCGATATAAGTGATACAGCTTCAAATCCATGCCATACACACGATTTGGATTTAAATCAATGCGAAGTAGTAGGCTTATCTTCAAATCCATCCGAAACAAATGGTTTAGCTTCAAATACTTGCGATATAAAAGAAACAGCTTCAAATGAAGACGAAACAAACGAGTTAGTTTCAAATCCATGCGAAACATATGATTTAGCATCAAATCAATGCGAAGTAGAAGGCTTAGTTTCAAAACAATCCGAAACAAATGGTTTAGCTTCAAATACTCGTGATATACATGATTTAGCTTCAACTGCATGCGAATCAAACGAGTTAGCTTCAAATCCATGCGATTCACATGATTTAGCTTCGAATCAATGCGAAGTAGAAGGCTTAGCTTCAAACACATGAGAAACAAATGATTTATCTACAGATAATTGCGATATAAGTGATGCAGCTTCAAATCCATGCGAAACACATGATTTAGCTTCAAATTCAAGCGAATCACATGGATTAGCTTCATAGCTTCATATTCTTGCGAAACGGATGGATTAGATCCAGATACTTGTGATGTACATGTTTTAGCTTCAACTGCATGCGAAACAAACGTGTTAGCTTCAAATCCAAGCGAAACGCATGATTTATCTTCAAATCAATGCGAAGGTGAAAGTTTGCTTCAAACCCATGCGAAGCGATTGTTTTAGCTTCAAATACTTGTGATATACATGATTTAACTTCAAATGCAGGCGAAACAAACGAGATAGCTTCGAATCCATGCCATACACACGATTTAGATTTAAATCAATGCGAAGTAGAAGGCTTATCTGCAAATCCATTCGAAACAAATGGTTTAGCTTCAAACACTTGCGATATAAATGAAACAGCTTCAAATGAAGACGAAACAAACGAGTTAGTTTCAAATCCATGCGAAACATATGATTTAGCATCAAATCGATGCGAAATAGAAGGCTTAGCTTCAAATCAATCCGAAACAAATGGTTTAGCTTCAAATACTTGTGATATACATGATTTATCTTCAATACAGGCGAAGAAAACGAGTTAGCTTCAAATCCATGCGAAACATATGATTTAGCTTCAAATCAATGCGAATTGGAAGGCTTAGGTTCAAATAGCCGCGAATCAAATGGTTTAGCTTCAAATACTTGTGATATACATGATTTAGCTTCAAATGCAGGCGAAACAAACGAGTTAGCTTCTTATCCAAGCGAAACACATGATTTAGCTTCAAATCAATGCGAAGTAGTAGGCTTAGCTTCAAATCCATGCTAATCAAATGGTTTAGCTTCAAATACTCGTGATATACATGATTTATCTTCAAATGCAGGCGAAAACAAAAGAGTTAGCTTCAAAACCAAGCGAAACACATCATTTAGCTTCAAATTCATGCGAAACACATGGTTTAGCTTCATATTCTTGCGAAACAGATGGTTTAGATTCAGATACTTGTGATAAACATGATTTAGCTTCAACAGCATGCGAAACAAACGAGTTAGCTTCAAATCCATGCGAAACATATGATTTAGCATCAAATCAATGCGAAGTAGAAGGCTTAGCTTCAAATCAATCCGAAACAAATGGTTTAGCTTCAAATACTCGTGATATACACGATTTAGCTTCAACTGCATGCGAATCAAACGAGTTAGCTTCAAATCCATGCGATTCACATGATTTAGCTTCGAATCAATGCGAAGTAGAAGGCTTAGCTTCAAACACATGAGAAACAAATGATTTATCTACAGATAATTGCGATATAAGTGATGCAGCCTTCAAATCCATGCGAACACATGATTTAGCTTCAAATTCAAGCGAATCACATGGATTAGCTTCATAGCTTCATATTCTTGCGAAACGGATGGATTAGATCCAGTTACTTGTGATGTACATGTTTTAGCTTCAACTGCATGCGAAACAAACGTGTTAGCTTCAAATCCAAGCGAAACGCATGATTTATCTTCAAATCAATGCGAAGATGAAAGTTTTGCTTCAAACCCATGCGAAGCGAATCTTTTAGCTTCAAATACTTGTGATATACATGATTTAACTTCAAATGCAGGCGAAACAAACGAGTTAGCTTCGAATCCATGCCATACACACGATTTAGATTTAAATCAATGCGAAGTAGAAGGCTTATCTTCAAATCCATTCGAAACTAATGGTTTAGCTTCAAACACTTGCGATATAAATGAAACAGCTTCAAATGAAGACGAAACAAACGAGTTAGTTTCAAATCCATGCGAAAACATATGATTTAGCATCAAATCAATGCGAAGTAAGATGGCTTACCTTCAAATCAATCCGAAACAAATGGTTTAGGTTCAAATACTTGTGATATACATGATTTATCTTCAAATACAGGCGAAACAAAAGAGTTAGCTTCATATCCATGCGAAACACATCATTTAGCTTCAAATTCATGCGAAATACACGGTTTAGCTCAATATTCATGCGACACAGATGGTTTATATTCAGATTCTTGTGATAAACATGATTTAGCTTCAACTGCATGCGAAACAAACGAGTTAGCTTCAAAACCAAGCGAAACACATGATTTACCTCCAAATCAATGCGAAGTAGAAGACTTAGCTTCAAATCAATGCGAAGTAGAATGCTTAGATTCAAATTCATGCGAAACAAATGGTTTAGCTTCAAATACTTGTGATATGCATGATTTAGCTTCAACTGCATGCGAAACAAACGAGTTAGCTTCAAAACCAAGCGAAAACACATGATTAGCTTCAAATCAAAGCGAAGTAGAAGGCTTAGCTTCAAATTCATTCGAAACAAATGGTTTTAGCTTCAAATACTTGTGATATACATGATTTATCTTTAAATACAGGCGAAAAAAACGAGTTAGCTTCAAATCCGTGCGAAACATATGATTTAGCTTCAAATCAATGTGAAATAGACGGCTTAGCTTCAAATACATGAGAAGCAAATGCTTTATCTTCAGATAATTGCGATATAAGTGATATAGATTCAAATGCAGTAGAATCAATCGAGTTAGCTTCAAATTAATGCGAAGTAGGAGGCTTATCTTCAAATCCATGCGAAACAAATTGTTTAGCTTCTAATACTTTTGATAAACATGATTTAGCTTCAACTGCATGCGAAGCAAACGTGTTAGCTTCAAATCACAGCGAAACACATGATATAGCTTCAAATACGTTGGAAACACATGGTTTAGCTTAATATTCACGCAAAACATATGGTTCAGCTTCAATACTTGTGATATACATGAATAAGCTTCAAATTCATGCGAAACACACGATTTAGCTTCAAATCAATGCGAAGTAGAAGGCTTAGTTTCAAATTCAAACGAAAACACATGATTTAGCTTCAAATCAGTACGAAGTAGAAGGCTTAATGTCAAATCCATGCGAATCAAATGGTTTAGCTTCAAATACTTGTGATATACATGATTTATCTTCAAATGCAGGCGAAACAAAAGAGATAGCTTCAAATCCATGCGACTAAAACGGTTGAGCTTCAAATACTTATGATATACATGATTTATCTTCAAATGCAGGCGAAACAAAAGAGTTAGCTTCATATCCATGCGAAACACAGCATTTAGCTTCAAATTCATGCGAAATACATGGTTTAGCTCAATATTCATACGACACAGATGGTTTATATTCAGATACGTGTGATAAATATGATTTAGCTTCAACTGCAATCGAAACAAACGAGTTAGCTTCAATCCAAGCGAAACACATGATTTACCTCCAAATCAATGCGAAGTGGAAGACTTAGCTTCAAATCAATGCGAAGTAGGAAGGCTTCGATTCAAATTCATGCGAAACAAATGGTTTAGCTTCAAATACTTGTGATATGCATGATTTAGCTTCAACTGCATGCGAAACAAACCGAGTTAGCTTCAAAACCAAGCGAAACACACGATTTAGCTTCAAATACGTTGGAAACACATGGTTTAGCTTAATATTCACGCAAAACATAAGGTTCAGCTTCAAATACTTGTGATATACATGAATAAGCTTCAAATTCATGCGAAACACACGATTTAGCTTCAAATCAATGCGAAGTAGAAGGCTTAGTTTCAAATTCAAACGAAACACATGATTTAGCTTCAAATCAGTACGAAGTAGAAGGCTTAATGTCAAATCCATGCGAATCAAATGGTTTAGCTTAAAATACTTGTGATACACATAATTTAGCTTCAAATGCATGCGAAACAAACGAGTTAGCTTCAAATTCAAGCGATACACATGACTTAGCTTCAAATCAATGCGAAGTAGAAGGCTTATCTTCAAATCCATGCGAAACAAATGGTTTACCTTCAAATACTTGTGCTATACATGATGTAGCTTCAACTGCAAGCGAAACAAACGAGTTAGCTTCAAAACCAAGCGAAACACATGATTTAGCTGCAAATCAATGCGAAGTAGAACGCTTAGCTTCAAATCCGTGCGAATCAAACGGTTTAGCTTCAAATACTTGTGATATACATGATTTATCTTCAAATGCAGGCGAAACAAAAGAGATAGCTTCAAATCCATGCGAAACACATCATTTCGCTTCAAACTCATGCGAAACACATAGTTTAGCTTAATATTCATGCGAAACACATGGTTTATAGTCAGATACTTGTGATAAATATGATTTAGCTTCAACTGCATGCGAAACAAACGAGTTAGCTTCAAATCCATGGGAAACACATGATTTAGCTTCAAATCAATGCGCAGTACAAGGCTTATCTTCAAATACATGAGAAACAAATGATTTTCTTCAGATAATTGCGATATAAGTGATGTAGCTTCATATGCGGGCGAAACAATCGAGTTAGCTTCAAATCAATGCGAAGTAGAAGGCTTAGCTTCAAATACGTGAGAAACAAATGATTTATCTTCAGATAATTGCGATATAAGTGATACCAGCTTCAAATCCATGCGAAACACATGATTTAGCTTCAAATTCATACGAATCACATGGATTAGCTTCATAGCTTCATATTCTTGCGAAGCAGGTGGATTAGATCCAGATACTTGTGATGTACATGTTTTAGCTTCAACTGCATGCTAAACAAACGTGTAAGCTTCAAATCCAAGCGAAACACATGATTTATCTTCATATCAATGCGAAGTTGAAGGCTTTTCTTCAAATCCATGCGAAGCGAATGGTTTAGCTTCAAATACTTGTGATGTACATGATTTATCTTCAAATACAGGCGAATAAAACGAGTTAGCTTCAAATCCATGCAAAACATATGATTTAGCTTCAAATCAGTGCGAAATAGACAGCTTAGCTTCAAATACATGAGAAGCAAATGATTTATCTACAGATAATTGCGAGATAAGTGATATAGATTCAAATGCAGTCGAATCAATCGAGTTAGCTTCAAATTAATGCGAAGTAGGAGACTTATCTTCAAATCCATGCGAAACAGATGGTTTAGCTTCAAATACTTGAGATATAGATTATTTAGCTTCAACTGCATGCGATACAAACGAGTTAGCTTCAAATCCATGCGAAACACATGATTTAGCTTCAAATCAATGCGAAGTACAAGGCTTATGTTCAAATACATGAGAAACATATGATTTATCATCAGATAATTGCGATATATGTGATATAGCTGCAAATGCAGGCGAAACAATCGAGTTAGCTTCAAATCAATGCGAAGTAGAAAACTTATCTTCAAATCAATGCGAAACAAATGGTTTATATTCAGATACGTGTGATAAACATGATTTAGCTTCAACTGCAATCGAAACAAACGAGTTAGCTTCAAATCCAAGCGAAACACATGATTTACCTCCAAATCAATGCGAAGTGGAAGACTTAGCTTCAAATCAATGCGAAGTAGAAGGCTTAGATTCAAATTCATGCGAAACAAATGGTTTAGCTTCAAATACTTGTGATATGCATGATTTAGCTTCAACTGCATGCGAAACAAACGAGTTAGCTTCAAAACCAAGCGAAACACATGATTTAGCTTCAAATCAAAGCGAAGTAGAAGGCTTAGCTTCAAATTCATTCGAAACAAATGGTTTAGCTTCAAATACTTGTGATATACATGATTTATCTTTAAATACAGGCGAAAAAAACGAGTTAGCTTCAAATCCGTGCGAAACATATGATTTAGCTTCAAATCAATGTGAAATAGACGACTTAGCTTCAAATACATGAGAAGCAAATGATTTATCTTCAGATAATTGCGATATAAGTGATATAGATTCAAATGCAGTAGAATCAATCGAGTTAGCTTCAAATTAATGCGAAGTAGGAGGCTTCTCTTCAAATCCATGCCAAACAAATGGTTTAGATTCAAATACTTGTGATGTACATGATTTAGCTTCAACTGCATGCGAAACAAACGAGTTAGCCTCAAATCCATGCGAAACATATGATTTAGCTTTAAATCAATGCGAAATAGACGGCTTAGCTTCAAATATAAGAGAAGCAAATGATTTATCTTCAGATAATTGCGATATAAGTGATGTAGCTTCGAATGCAGGTGAAACAATCGAGTTAGCTTGAAATCAGTGCGAAGTAGAAGGCTTATCTTCAAATCCATGCGAAACCAATGGTTTAGCTTCAAATACTTGTGATATGCATGATTTAGCTTCAACTGCATGCGAAACAAACGAGTTAGTTTCAAATCCAAGCGAAACACATCATTTACCTGCAAATCAATGCGAAGTAGAAGGCTTAGCTTCAAATCCATGCGAATCAAACGGTTTAGCTTCAAATACTTGTGATATACATGATTTGTCTCCAAATGCAGGCGAAACAAAAGAGTTAGCTTCAAATCAATGCGAAAGACATCATTTAGCTTCAAATTCATGCGAAACACATGGTTTAGCTACAAATACTTGTGATGTACATGATTTAGCTTTAACGGCAGGCGAAACAAACGAGTTAGCTTCAAATCCAAGCGAAACACATGATTCAGCTACAAATCAATGCGAAGTAGAAGGCTTATGTTTAAATACATGAGAAACATATGATTTATCATCAGATAATTGCGATATATGTTATAAAGCTGCAAATGCAGGCGAAACAATCGATTTAGCTTCAAATCAATGCGGAGTAGAAAGCTTATCTTCAAATCAATGCGAAACAAATGGTTTAGATTCAAATACTTGTGATATACATGATTTAGCTTCAAATGCAGGCGAAACAAACGAGTTAGCTTCAAATCCATGCGCTACACATGATTAAGCTTCAAATCAATGCGAAGTAGAAGGCTTAGCTTTAAACACATGAGAAACAAATGATTTATCTTCAGATAATTGCGATATTAGTGATACAGCTTCAAATCCATGCGAAACACATGATCTAGCTTCAAATTCATACGAATCACATGGATTAGCTTCATAGCTTCATATTCTTGCGAAACAGATGGATTAGATCCAGATACTTGTGATGTACATGTTTTAGCTTCAACTGCATGCTAAACAAACGTGTTAGCTTCAAATCCAAGCGAAACACATGATTTATCTTCAAATCAATGCGAAGTTGAAGGCTTTGCTTCAAATCCATGCGAAGCGTATGGTTTAGCTTCAAATACTTGTGATATACATGATTTATCTTTAAATACAGGCGAAAAAAACGAGTTAGCTTCAAATCCATGCGAAACATATGATTTAGCTTCAAATCAATGCGAAATAGACGGCTTAGCTTCAAATACATGAGAAGCAAATGATTTATCTACAGATAATTGCGAGATAAGTGATGTAGCTTCGAATGCAGGTGAAACAATCGAGTTAGCTTGAAATCAGTGCGAAGTAGAAGGCTTATCTTCAAATCCATGCGAAACAAATGGTTTATCTTCAAATACTTGTGATATACATGATTTAGCTTCAACTGCGTGCGAAACAAACGAGTTAGCTTCAAAACCAAGCGATACACATGATTTAGCTGCAAATAAATGCGAAGTAGAAGCCTTAGCTTCAAATACATGAGAAACAAATGATTTAACTTCAGATAATTACGATGTAAGTGATATAGCTTCAAATGCAAGCGATACAAACGAGTTAGTTGCAAGTCCATGCGAATCACGTGGTTTATCTTCAAATCAAAGCGAAGTAGAAGGCTTAGCTTCAAATACATGAGAAACAAATGATTTATCTTCAGATAATTGCGATATAAGTGATGTAGCTTCAAATGCAGGTGAAACAATCGAGTTAGCTTCAAATCAATGCGAAGTAGAAGGCTTATCTTCAAATCCATGCGAAATAAATGGTTTAGTTTCAAATACTTGTGATATACATGATTTGTCTCCAAATGCAGGCAAAACAAAAGAGTTAGCTTCAAATCAATGCGAAAGACATCATTTAGCTTTAAATTCATGCGAAACACATGGTTTAGCTACAAATACTTGTGATATGCATGATTTAGCTTCAACTGCATGCGAAACAAACGAGGTAGCTTCAAAACCAAGCGAAACACATGATTTAGCTTCAAATCAAAGCGAAGTAGAAGGCTTAGCTTGAAATTCATGCGAAATAAATGGTTTAGCTTCAAATACTTGAGATATACATGATTTATCTTCAAATGCAGGCGAAACAAAAGAGTTAGCTTCAAAACCAAGCGAAACACATCATTTATCTTCAAATTCATGCGAAATACATGGTTTAGCTTAATATTCATGCGACACAGATGGTTTATATTCAGATACTTGTGATATACATGATTTAGCTTCAAATGCAGGCGAAACAAACGAGTTAGCTTCTTATTCAAGCGAAACACATGATTTAGCTTCAAATCAATGCGAAGTAGTAGGCTTAGCTTCAAATCCATGCGAATCAAATGGTTGAGCTTCAAATCCATGCGAATCAAATGGTTCAGCTTCAAATACTCGTGATATATGATTTAGCTTCAACTGCATGCGAATCAAACGAGTTAGCTTCAAATCCATGCGATTCACATGATTTAGCTTCGAATCAATGCGAAATAGAAGGCTTAGCTTCAAATTCATGCGAAAGAAATGGTTTAGCTTCAAATACTTGTGATATACATGATTCAGCTTCTACTGCATGCGAAACAAACGAGTTAGCTTCAAAACCAAGCGAAACACATGACTTAGCTGCAAATCAATGCGAAGTAGAAGGCTTAGCTTCAAATCCATGCGAATCAAACGGTTAAGCTTCAAATACTTGTGATGTACATGATTTATCTTCAAATGCAGGCGAAACAAAAGAGTTAGCTTCAAAACCAAGCGAAACACATGATTTAGCTGCAAATCAATGCGAAGTAGAAGGCTTATCTTCAAATCCATGCGAATCAAACGGTGTAGTATCAAATACTTGTGATATACATGATTCACCTTCAACTGCATGCGTTACAGATGAGTTAGCTTCAAAACCAAGCGAAACACATGATTTAGACTCAAATCAATGCCAAGTAGAAGGCTTAGCTTCAAATTCATGCGAAACAAATGATTTAGCTTCAATTACTTGTGATATACATGATTCAGCTTCAAATGCAGGCGAAACAATCGAGTTAGCTTCAAATCAATGCGAAGTAGAAGGCTTAGCTTCAAATTCATGCGAAAGAAATGGTTTAGCTTCAAATAATTGTGATATACATGATTTAGCTTCAACTGCATGCGAAACAATCGAGTTAGCTTCAAAACCAAGCGAAACACATGATTTAGATTCAAATCAATGCGATGTAGAAGGCTTAGCTTCAAATTCATGCGATACAAATGGTTTAGCTTCAAATACTTGTGATGTACATGATTTATCTTCAAATGCAGGCGAAACAAAAGAGTTAGCTTCAAAACCAAGCGAAACACATGATTTAGCTGCAAATCAATGCGAAGTAGAAGGCTTAGCTTCAAATTCATGCGAAACAAATGGTTTAGCTTCAAATACTTGTGATATACATGATTCAGCTTCAAACGCAGGCGAAACAAACAAGTTACCTTCAAATCCATGCGAAACACATGATGTAGCTTCAAATCAATTCGAAATAGACGGCTTAGCTTCAAATACATGAGAAGCAAATGGTTTATCTTCAGATAATTGCGATATAAGTGATATAGCTTCAAATGCTGGCGAAACAATCGAGTTAGCTTCAAATCAATGCGAAGTAGAAGGCTTAGCTTCAAATCAATCCGAAACAAATGGTTTAGTTTCAAATACTCGTGATATACATGATTTAGCTTCAACTGCATGCCAATCAAACGAGTTAGCTTCAAATCCATGCGATTCACATGATTTAGCTTCAAATACTTGCGATATAAAAGAAACAGCTTCAAATGAAGACGAAACAAACGAGTTAGTTTCAAATCCATGCGAAACATATGATTTAGCATCAAATCAATGCGAAGTAGAAGGCTTAGCTTCAAATCAATTCGAAACAAATGGTTTAGCTTCAATTACTTGTGATATACATGACTTAGCTTCAACTGCATGCGAAACAAACGAGTTAGCTTCAAATCCATGCGATTCACATGATTTAGCTTCGAATCAATGCGAAGTAGAAGGCTTAGCTTCAAACACATGAGAAACAAATGATTTATCTTCAGATAATTGCGATATAAGTGATACAGCTTCAAATCCATGCGAAACACATGATTTAGCTTCAAATTCATGCGAATCACATGGATTAGCTTCATAGCTTCATATTCTTGCGAAACAGATGGATTAGATCCAGATACTTGTGATGTACATGTTTTAGCTTCAACTGCATGCTAAACAAACGTGTTAGCTTCAAATCTAAGCGAAACACATGATTTATCTTCAAATCAATGCGAAGTAGAAGGCATATCTTCAAATCCATGTGAAGCAAACGGTTTACCTTCAAATACTTGTGCTATACATGATTTAGCTTCAACTGCATGCGAAACAAACGAGTTAGCTTCAAAACCAAGCGAAACACATGATTTAGCTTCAAATCAAAGCGAAGTAGAAGGCTTAGCTTCAAAATTCATGCGAAACAAATGGTTTAGCTTAAAATACTTGTGATATACATGTTTTAGCTTCAGCTGCATGCGAAACAAACGCTTTACCTTCAAATCCAAGCGAAACAAACGGTTTAGCTTCAAATACTTGTGATATACATGATTTATCTTCAAATGCAGGCGAAACAAAAGAGATAGCTTCAAATCCATGCGAAACACAACATTTAGCTTCAAATTCATGCGAAATACATAGTTTAGCTTAATATTCATGCGAAACACATGGTTTATACTCAGATACTTGTGATAAATATGATTTAGCTTCAACTGCATGCGAAACAAACGAGTTAGCTTCAAATCCATGCGAAACACATGATTTAGCTTCAAATCAATGCGAAGTACAAGGCTTATCTTCAAATACATGAGAAACAAATGATTTATCTTCAGATAATTGCGATATAAGTGATATAGCTTCATATGCGGGCGAAACAATCGAGTTAGCTTCAAATCAATTCGAAGTAGAAGGCTTAGCTTCAAATACGTGAGAAACACATGATTTATCTTCAGATAATTGCGATATAAGTGATACAGCTTCAAATCCATGCGAAACACATGATTTAGCTTCAAATTCATACGAATCACATGGATTAGCATCATAGCTTCATATTCTTGCGAAACAGGTGGATTAGATCCAGATACTTGTGATGTACATGTTTTAGCTTCAACTGCATGCTAAACAAACGTGTTAGCTTCAAATCTAAGCGAAACACATGATTTATCTTCAAATCAATGCGAAGTTGAAGGCTTTGCTTCAAATCCATGCGAAGCGTATGGTTTAGCTTCAAATACTTGTCATATATATGATTTATCTTCAAATACAGGCGAAGAAAACGAGTTAGCTTCAAATCCATGCGAAACATATGATTTAGCTTCAACTCAATGCGACGTAGAATGCTAATCATCAAATCAATGTGAAACAAATGGTTTAGCTTCAAATACTTGTGATATACATGATTTAGCTTCAACTGCATGCGAAACAAACGTGATAGCTTCAAATCCAAGCGAAACACATGATTTATCTTCAAATCAATGCGAAGTTGAAGGCTTTGCTTCAAATCCGTGCGAAGCGAATGGTTTAGCTCCAAATACTTGTGATATACATGATTTGTCTCCAAATGCAGGCGAAACAAACGAGTTAGCTTCAAATCCATGCGAAACATATGATTTAGATTCAAATCAATGCGAAGTACAAGGCTTATGTTCAAATACATGAGAAACATATGATTTATCATCAGATAATTGCGATATATGTGATATAGCTGCAAATGCAGGCGAAACAATCGAGTTAGCTTCAAATCAATGCGAAGTAGAAGGCTTATCTTCAAATCCATGCGAAAAAGTGGTTTATCTTCAAATACTTGTGATATACATGATTTAGCTTCAACTGCTTGCGAAACAATCGAGTTAGCTTCAAAACCAAGCGAAACACATGATTTAGCTGCAAATCAATGCGAAGTAGAAGCCTTAGCTTCAAATACATGAGAAACAAATGATTTAACTTCAGATAATTACGATGTAAGTGATATAGCTTCAAATGCACGCGATACAAACGAGTTAGTCTCAAGTCCATGCGAATCACGTGGTTTATCTTCAAATCAAAGCGAAGTAGAAGGCTTAGCTTCAAATACATGAGAAACAAATGATTTATCTTCAGATAATTGCGATATAAGTGATGTAGCTTCAAATGCAGGTGAAACAATCGAGTTAGCTTCAAATCAATGCGAAGTAGAAGGCTTATCTTCAAATTCATGCGAAACCAATGGTTTAGCTTCAAATACTTGTGATATACATGATTTAGCTTCAACTGCATGCGAAACAAACGTGTTAGCTTCAAATCACAGCGAAACACATGATTTAGCTTCAAATCAATGCGAAGTAGAAGGCATATCTTCAAATCCATGTGAAGCTAACGGTTTACCTTCAAATACTTGTGCTATACATGATTTAGCTTCAACTGCATGCGAAACAAACGAGTTAGCTTCAAAACCAAGCGAAACACATGATTTAGCTTCAAATCAAAGGGAAGTAGAAGGCTTAGCTTCAAATTCATGCGAAACAAATGGTTTAGCTTAAAATACTTGTGATATACATGTTTCAGCTTCAGCTGCATGCGAAACAAACGCTTTACCTTCAAATCCAAGCGAAACAAACGGTTTAGCTTCAAATACTTGTGATATACATGATTTATCTTCAAATGCAGGCGAAACAAAAGAGATAGCTTCAAATCCATGCGAAACACAACATTTAGCTTCAAATTCATGCGAAACACATAGTTTAGCTTAATATTCATGCGAAACACATGGTTTATACTCAGATACTTGTGATAAATATGATTTAGCTTCAACTGCATGCGAAACAAACGAGTTAGCTTCAAATCCATGCGAAACACATGATTTAGCTTCAAATCAATGCGAAGTACAAGGCTTATCTTCAAATACATGAGAAACAAATGATTTATCTTCAGATAATTGCGATATAAGTGATATAGCTTCATATGCGGGCGAAACAATCGAGTTAGCTTCAAATCAAATCGAAGTAGTAGGCTTAGCTTCAAATACGTGAGAAACAAATGATTTATCTTCAGATAATTGCGATATATGTGATACAGCTTCAAATCCATGCGAAACACATGATTTAGCTTCAAATTCATACGAATCACATGGATTAGCTTCATAGCTTCATATTCTTGCGAAACAGGTGGATTAGATCCAGATACTTGTGATGTACATGATTTATCTTCAAATACAGGCGAATAAAACGAGTTAGCTTCAAATCCATGCAAAACATATGATTTAGCTTCAAATCAGTGCGAAATAGACGGCTTAGCTTCAAATACATGAGAAGCAAATGATTTATCTACAGATAATTGCGAGATAAGTGATATAGATTCAAATGCAGTCGAATCAATCAAGTTAGCTTCAAATTAATGCGAAGTAGGAGACTTATCTTCAAATCCATGCGAAACAGATGGTTTAGCTTCAAATACTTGAGATATACATGATTTAGCTTCAACTGCATGCGATACAAACGAGTTAGCTTCAAATCCATGCGAAACACATGATTTAGCTTCAAATCAATGCGAAGTACAAGGCTTATGTTCAAATACATGAGAAACATATGATTTATCATCAGATAATTGCGATATATGTGATATAGTTGCAAATGCAGGCGAAACAATCGAGTTAGTTTCAAATCAATGCGAAGTAGAAAGCTTATCTTCAAATCAATGCGAAACAAATTGTTTAGATTCAAATACTTGTGATATACATGATTTAGCTTCAAATGCAGGCGAAACAAACGAGTTAGCTTCAAATCCATGCGCTACACATGATTTAGCTTCAAATCAATGCGAAGTAGAAGGCTTAGCTTTAAACACATGAGAAACAAATGATTTATTCTCAGATAATTGCGATATAAGTGATAGAGCTTCAAATCCATGCCACACACATGATTTAGCTTCAAATTCATGCGAATCACATGGATTAGCTTCATAGCTTCATATTCTTGCGAAACAGATGAATTAGATCCAGATACTTGTGATGTACATGTTTTAGCTTCAACTGCATGCTAAACAAACGTGTTAGCTTCAAATCTAAGCGAAACATATGATTTAGCTTCAACTCAATGCGACGTAGAATGCTAATCATCAAATCAATGTGAAACAAATGGTTTAGCTTCAAATACTTGTGATATACATGATTTAGCTTCAACTGCATGCGAAACAAACGTGATAGCTTCAAATCCAAGCGAAACACATGATTTATCTTCAAATCAATGCGAAGTTGAAGGCTTTGCTTCAAATCCATGAGAAGCGTATGGTTTAGCTTCAAATACTTGTCATATATATGATTTATCTTCAAATACAGGCGAAGAAAACGAGTTAGCTTCAAATCCATGCGAAACATATGATTTAGCTTCAACTCAATGCGACGTAGAATGCTAATCATCAAATCAATGTGAAACAAATGGTTTAGCTTCAAATACTTGTGATATACATGATTTAGCTTCAACTGCATGCGAAACAAACGAGATAGCTTCAAATCCAAGCGAAACACATGATTTATCTTCAAATCAATGCGAAGTTGAAGGCTTTGCTTCAAATCCGTGCGAAGCGAATGGTTTAGCTCCAAATACTTGTGATATACATGATTTGTCTCCAAATGCAGGCGAAACAAACGAGTTAGCTTCAAATCCATGCGAAACACATGATTTAGATTCAAATCAGTGCGAAGTACAAGGCTTATGTTCAAATACATGAGAAACATATGATTTATCATCAGATAATTGCGATATATGTGATATAGCTGCAAATGCAGGCGAAACAATCGAGTTAGCTTCAAATCAATGCGAAGTAGAAGGCTTATCTTCAAATCCATGCGAAAAAATGGTTTATCTTCAAATACTTGTGATATACATGATTTAGCTTCAACTGCTTGCGAAACAAACGAGTTAGCTTCAAAACCAAGCGAAACACATGATTTAGCTGCAAATCAATGCGAAGTAGAAGCCTTAGCTTCAAATACATGAGAAACAAATGATTTAACTTCAGATAATTACGATGTAAGTGATGTAGCTTCAAATGCACGCGATACAAACGAGTTAGTCTCAAGTCCATGCGAATCACGTGGTTTATCTTCAAATCAAAGCGAAGTAGAAGGCTTAGCTTCAAATACATGAGAAACAAATGATTTATCTTCAGATAATTGCGATATAAGTGATGTAGCTTCAAATGCAGGTGAAACAATCGAGTTAGCTTCAAATCAATGCGAAGTAGAAGGCTTATCTTCAAATCCATGCGAAACCAATGGTTTAGCTTCAAATACTTGTGATATACATGATTTAGCTTCAACTGCATGCGAAACAAACGAGTTAGCTTCAAAACCAAGCGAAACACACCATTTACCTGCAAATCAATGCGAAGTAGAAGGCTTAGCATCAAATCCATGCGAATCAAACGGTTTAGCTTCAAATACTTGTGATATACATGATTTGTCTCCAAATGCAGGCGAAACAAAAGAGTTAGCTTCAAATCAATGCGAAAGACATCATTTAGCTTCAAATCCATGCGAAACACATGATTTAGCTTCAAATCAATGCGAAGTACAAGGCTTATGTTCAAATACATGAGAAACATATGATTTATCATCGGATAATTGCGATATATGTGATATAGCTGCAAATGCAGGCGAAACAATCGAGTTAGCTTCAAATCAATGCGAAGTAGAAAGCTTATCTTCAAATCAATGCGAAACAAATGGTTTAGATTCAAATACTTGTGATATACATGATTTAGCTTCAAATGCAGGCGAAGAAAACGAGTTAGCTTCAAATCCATGCGAAACATATGATTTAGCTTCAAATCAGTGCGAAATAGACGGCTTAGCTTCAAATACATGAGAAGCAAATGATTTATCTTCAGATAATTGCGATATAAGTGATATAGATTCAAATGCAGTCGAATCAATCGAGTTAGCTTCAAATTAATGCGAAGTAGGAGGCTTCTCTTCAAATCCATGCGAAACAAATGGTTTAGCTTCAAATACTTGTGATGTACATGATTTATCTTCAAATACAGGCGAATAAATCGAGTTAGCTTCAAATCCATATAAAACATATAATTTAGCTTCAAATCAGTGCGAAATAGACGGCTTAGCTTCAAATACATGAGAAGCAAATGATTTATCTACAGATAATTGCGATATAAGTGATATAGATTCAAATGCAGTCGAATCAATCGAGTTAGCTTCAAATTAATGCGGAGTAGGAGACTTATCTTCAAATCCATGCGAAACAAATGGTTTAGCGTCAAATACTTGTGATATTCATGATTTAGCTTCAACTGCATGCGAAACAAACGTGATAGCTTCGAATCCAAGCGATACACGTGATTTAGCTTCAAATCAATGCGAAATAGACGGCTTAGCTTCAAATACATGAGAAGCAAATGATTTATCTTCAGATAATTGCGATATAAGTGATGTGGCTTCAACTGCATGTGAAACAAACGAGTTAGCTTCAAATCCAATCGAAACACATGATTTAGCTTCGAATTCTTGCGAAGTAGAAGGCCTAGCTTCAAATCCATGCGAAACGAATGATTTTGCTTGAAATACTTGTGATATACATGATGTAGCTTCAACTGCATTCGAAACAAACGCTTTAGCTTAAATACAAGCGAAACACATTACTTAGTTTCAAATCAATTCGAAGTGGAAGGCTTAGCTTGAAATACATTAGAAGCAAATTGTTTAGCTACAAACACCTTGGATATAAGTGACATAGCTTCAAATGCAGGCGAAACAAACGAGTGAGCTTCAAATCCCAGGGTAAAACATATTTTAACTTCAAATCCATGCGAAGCAAAGGGTTTAGCTTCAAATACTTGTTTTATATATGATTCAGCTTCAACTGCATGCGAAACAAGCGATTTAGCTTCAAATCCAAACGAAACAAATGATTTTCTTCAAATGAATACGAAGTAGGAGGCTTAGCTTCAAATCCAATCGAAACACATGAGTTAGCACCAAATCAATGCGAAGTAGGAGGCTCATTTTCAAATCGATGCGAATCGAATGATTTAGCTTCAAATACTTGCGGACATAAGTGATATATCTTCAACTGCATGCGAAACAAACGAGTTTGCTTCACATCCAAACGAAACACTTGATATAGCTTCAAATCAATGCGAAGTAGAAGGCTTAGCATTAAATCTATGCGAATCAAATGGTTTAGCTTCAAATACTTGTGATATACATGATTTTGCTTCAACTGCATGCGAAACAAACGAGTTAGCTTCAAAACCAAGCGAAACACATGATTTAGCTGCAAATCAATGCGAAGTAGAAGCCTTAGCTTCAAATACATGAGAAACAAATGATTTAACTTCAGATAATTACGATGTAAGTGATATAGCTTCAAATGCACGCGATACAAACGAGTTAGTCTCAAGTCCATGCGAATCACGTGGTTTATCTTCAAATCAAAGCGAAGTAGAAGGCTTAGCTTCAAATACATGAGAAACAAATGATTTATCTTCAGATAATTGCGATATAAGTGATGTAGCTTCAAATGCAGGTGAAACAATCGAGTTAGCTTCAAATCAATGCGAAGTAGAAGGCTTATCTTCAAATCCATGCGAAAAAGTGGTTTATCTTCAAATACTTGTGATATACATGATTTAGCTTCAACTGCTTGCGAAACAAACGAGTTAGCTTCAAAACCAAGCGAAACACATGATTTAGCTGCAAATCAATGCGAAGTAGAAGCCTTAGCTTCAAATACATGAGAAACAAATGATTTAACTTCAGATAATTACGATGTAAGTGATATAGCTTCAAATGCACGCGATACAAACGAGTTAGTCTCAAGTCCATGCGAATCACGTGGTTTATCTTCAAATCAAAGCGAAGTAGAAGGCTTAGCTTCAAATACATGAGAAACAAATGATTTATCTTCAGATAATTGCGATATAAGTGATGTAGCTTCAAATGCAGGTGAAACAATCGAGTTAGCTTCAAATCAATGCGAAGTAGAAGGCTTATCTTCAAATCCATGCGAAAAAGTGGTTTATCTTCAAATACTTGTGATATACATGATTTAGCTTCAACTGCTTGCGAAACAAACGAGTTAGCTTCAAAACCAAGCGAAACACATGATTTAGCTGCAAATCAATGCGAAGTAGAAGGCTTAGCTTCAAATCCATGCGAATCAAACGGTTTAGCTTCAAATACTCGTGATATACATGATTTATCTTCAAATGCAGGCGAAACAAAAGAGTTAGCTTCAAATCCATGCGAAACACATCATTTGGCTTCAAATTCATGCGAAACACATGGTTTAGATTCATAGATTCATATTCTTGCGAAACAGATGGTTTAGATTCAGATATTTGTGATAAACATGATCTAGCTTCAACTGCTTGCGAAACAAACATGTTAGCTTCAAATCCAAGAGAAACACATGATTTAAATTCAAATCAATGGCAAGTAGAAGGCTTGGCTTCAAATCCATGCGAAACAAATGCTTTAGCTTCAAATACTTTTGATAAACATGATTTAGCTTCAACTGCATGCGAAACAAACGAGTTAGCTTCAAATCCATGCGAAACATATGATTTAGCTTCAAATCAATGCTATATAGACGGCTTAGCTTCAAATACATGAGAAGCAAATGATTTATCTTCAGATAATTGCGATATAAGTGATATAGATTCAAATGCAGTCGAATCAATCGAGTTAGCTTCAAATTAATGCGAAGTAGGAGGCTTATCTTCAAATCCATGCGAAACAAATTGTTTAGCTTCAAATACTTGTGATATACATGATTGAGCTTCAACTGCATGCGAAACAAACGAGTTAGCTTCAAATCCATGCAAAACATATGATTTAGCTTCAAATCAATGCGCAATAGACGGCTTAGTTTCAAATACATGAGAAGCAAATGATTTATCTTCAGTCAATTGCGATATAAGTGATATAGATTCAAATGCAGTCAAATCAATCGAGTTAGCTTCAAATCCATGCGAAACACACGATTTAGCTTCAAATCAATGCGAAGTAGAAGGCTTAGTTTCAAATTCAAACGAAACACATGATTTAGCTTCAAATCAGTACGAAGTAGAAGGCTTAATTTCAAATCCATGAGAATCAAATGGTTTAGCTTAAAATACTTGTGATATACACGATTTATCTTCAAATACAGGCGAAAAAAAAGAGTTGGCTTCAAATCCATGCGATACATATGATTTAGCTTCAAATAAATGCGAAATAGACGGCATAGCTTCAAATACATGAGAAGCAAATGATTTATCTTCAAATAATTGCGATATAAGTGATATAGATTCAAATGCAGTCGAATCAATCGAGTTAGCTTCAAATTAATGCGAAGTAGGAGGCTTATCTTCAAATCCATGCGAATCAAATGGTTTAGCTTCAAATACTTGTGATATACATGATTTAGCTTCAACTGCATGCGAAACAAACGAGTTAGCTTCAAAACCAAGCGAAACACATGATTTAGCTGCAAATCAATGCGAAGTAGAAGGCTTAGCTTCAAATCCATGCGAATCAAACGGTTTAGCTTCAAATACTCGTGATATACATGATTTATCTTCAAATGCAGGCGAAACAAAAGAGTTAGCTTCAAATCCATGCGAAACACATCATTTGGCTTCAAATTCATGCGAAACACATGGTTCAGATTCATAGATTCATATTCTTGCGAAACAGATGGTTTAGATTCAGATATTTGTGATAAACATGATCTAGCTTCAACTGCTTGCGAAACAAACATGTTAGCTTCAAATCCAAGAGAAACACATGATTTAAATTCAAATCAATGGCAAGTAGAAGGTTTGGCTTCAAATCCATGCGAAACAAATGCTTTAGCTTCAAATACTTTTGATAAACATGATTTAGCTTCAACTGCATGCGAAACAAACGAGTTAGCTTCAAATCCATGCGAAACATATGATTTAGCATCAAATCAATGCTATATAGACGGCTTAGCTTCAAATACATGAGAAGCAAATGATTTATCTTCAGATAATTGCGATATAAGTGATATAGATTCAAATGCAGTCGAATCAATCGAGTTAGCTTCAAATTAATGCGAAGTAGGAGGCTTATCTTCAAATCCATGCGAAACAAATTGTTTAGCTTCAAATACTTGTGATATACATGATTGAGCTTCAACTGCATGCGAAACAAACGAGTTAGCTTCAAATCCATGCAAAACATATGATTTAGCTTCAAATCAATGCGCAATAGACGGCTTAGTTTCAAATACATGAGAAGCAAATGATTTATCTTCAGTCAATTGCGATATAAGTGATATAGATTCAAATGCAGTCAAATCAATCGAGTTAGCTTCAAATCCATGCGAAACACACGATTTAGCTTCAAATCAATGCGAAGTAGAAGGCTTAGTTTCAAATTCAAACGAAACACATGATTTAGCTTCAAATCAGTACGAAGTAGAAGGCTTAATTTCAAATCCATGAGAATCAAATGGTTTAGCTTAAAATACTTGTGATATACACGATTTATCTTCAAATACAGGCGAAAAAAAAGAGTTAGCTTCAAATCCATGCGAAACATATGATTTAGCTTCAAATAAATGCGAAATAGACGGCATAGCTTCAAATACATGAGAAGCAAATGATTTATCTTCAAATAATTGCGATATAAGTGATATAGATTCAAATGCAGTCGAATCAATCGAGTTAGCTTCAAATTAATGCGAAGTAGGAGGCTTATCTTCAAATCCATGCGAATCAAATGGTTTAGCTTCAAATACTTGTGATATACATGATTTAGCTTCAACTGCATGCGAAACAAACGAGTTAGCTTCAAAACCAAGCGAAACACATGATTTAGCTGCAAATCAATGCGAAGTAGAAGGCTTAGCTTCAAATCCATGCGAATCAAACGGTTTAGCTTCAAATACTCGTGATATACATGATTTATCTTCAAATGCAGGCGAAACAAAAGAGTTAGCTTCAAATCCATGCGAAACACATCATTTGGCTTCAAATTCATGCGAAACACATGGTTCAGATTCATAGATTCATATTCTTGCGAAACAGATGGTTTAGATTCAGATATTTGTGATAAACATGATCTAGCTTCAACTGCTTGCGAAACAAACATGTTAGCTTCAAATCCAAGAGAAACACATGATTTAAATTCAAATCAATGGCAAGTAGAAGGCTTGGCTTCAAATCCATGCGAAACAAATGCTTTAGCTTCAAGTACTTTTGATAAACATGATTTAGCTTCAACTGCATGCGAAACAAACGAGTTAGCTTCAAATCCATGCGAAACATATGATTTAGCTTCAAATCAATGCTATATAGACGGCTTAGCTTCAAATACATGAGAAGCAAATGATTTATCTTCAGATAATTGCGATATAAGTGATATAGATTCAAATGCAGTCGAATCAATCGAGTTAGCTTCAAATTAATGCGAAGTAGGAGGCTTATCTTCAAATCCATGCGAAACAAATTGTTTAGCTTCAAATACTTGTGATATACATGATTGAGCTTCAACTGCATGCGAAACAAACGAGTTAGCTTCAAATCCATGCAAAACATATGATTTAGCTTCAAATCAATGCGCAATAGACGGCTTAGTTTCAAATACATGAGAAGCAAATGATTTATCTTCAGTCAATTGCGATATAAGTGATATAGATTCAAATGCAGTCAAATCAATCGAGTTAGCTTCAAATCCATGCGAAACACACGATTTAGCTTCAAATCAATGCGAAGTAGAAGGCTTAGTTTCAAATTCAAACGAAACACATGATTTAGCTTCAAATCAGTACGAAGTAGAAGGCTTAATTTCAAATCCATGAGAATCAAATGGTTTAGCTTAAAATACTTGTGATATACACGATTTATCTTCAAATACAGGCGGAAAAAAAGAGTTGGCTTCAAATCCATGCGAAACATATGATTTAGCTTCAAATAAATGCGAAATAGACGGCATAGCTTCAAATACATGAGAAGCAAATGATTTATCTTCAAATAATTGCGATATAAGTGATATAGATACAAATGCAGTCGAATCAATCGAGTTAGCTTCAAATTAATGCGAAGTAGGAGGCTTATCTTCAAATCCATGCGAATCAAATGGTTTAGCTTCAAATACTTGTGATATACATGATTTAGCTTCAACTGCATGCGAAACAAACGAGTTAGCTTCAAAACCAAGCGAAACACATGATTTAGCTGCAAATCAATGCGAAGTAGAAGGCTTAGCTTCAAATCCATGCGAATCAAACGGTTTAGCTTCAAATACTCGTGATATACATGATTTATCTTCAAATGCAGGCGAAACAAAAGAGTTAGCTTCAAATCCATGCGAAACACATCATTTGGCTTCAAATTCATGCGAAACACATGGTTCAGATTCATAGATTCATATTCTTGCGAAACAGATGGTTTAGATTCAGATATTTGTGATAAACATGATCTAGCTTCAACTGCTTGCGAAACAAACATGTTAGCTTCAAATCCAAGAGAAACACATGATTTAAATTCAAATCAATGGCAAGTAGAAGGCTTGGTTTCAAATCCATGCGAAACAAATGCTTTAGCTTCAAATACTTTTGATAAACATGATTTAGCTTCAACTGCATGCGAAACAAACGAGTTAGCTTCAAATCCATGCGAAACATATGATTTAGCTTCAAATCAATGCTATATAGACGGCTTAGCTTCAAATACATGAGAAGCAAATGATTTATCTTCAGATAATTGCGATATAAGTGATATAGATTCAAATGCAGTCGAATCAATCGAGTTAGCTTCAAATTAATGCGAAGTAGGAGGCTTATCTTCAAATCCATGCGAAACAAATTGTTTAGCTTCAAATACTTGTGATATACATGATTGAGCTTCAACTGCATGCGAAACAAACGAGTTAGCTTCAAATCCATGCAAAACATATGATTTAGCTTCAAATCAATGCGCAATAGACGGCTTAGTTTCAAATACATGAGAAGCAAATGATTTATCTTCAGTCAATTGCGATATAAGTGATATAGATTCAAATGCAGTCAAATCAATCGAGTTAGCTTCAAATCCATGCGAAACACACGATTTAGCTTCAAATCAATGCGAAGTAGAAGGCTTAGTTTCAAATTCAAACGAAACACATGATTTAGCTTCAAATCAGTACGAAGTAGAAGGCTTAATTTCAAATCCATGAGAATCAAATGGTTTAGCTTAAAATACTTGTGATATACACGATTTATCTTCAAATACAGGCGAAAAAAAAGAGTTGGCTTCAAATCCATGCGAAACATATGATTTAGCTTCAAATAAATGCGAAATAGACGGCATAGCTTCAAATACATGAGAAGCAAATGATTTATCTTCAAATAATTGCGATATAAGTGATATAGATACAAATGCAGTCGAATCAATCGAGTTAGCTTCAAATTAATGCGAAGTAGGAGGCTTATCTTCAAATCCATGCGAATCAAATGGTTTAGCTTCAAATACTTGTGATATACATGATTTAGCTTCAACTGCATGCGAAACAAACGAGTTAGCTTCAAAACCAAGCGAAACACATGATTTAGCTGCAAATCAATGCGAAGTAGAAGGCTTAGCTTCAAATCCATGCGAATCAAACGGTTTAGCTTCAAATACTCGTGATATACATGATTTATCTTCAAATGCAGGCGAAACAAAAGAGTTAGCTTCAAATCCATGCGAAACACATCATTTGGCTTCAAATTCATGCGAAACACATGGTTCAGATTCATAGATTCATATTCTTGCGAAACAGATGGTTTAGATTCAGATATTTGTGATAAACATGATCTAGCTTCAACTGCTTGCGAAACAAACATGTTAGCTTCAAATCCAAGAGAAACACATGATTTAAATTCAAATCAATGGCAAGTAGAAGGCTTGGCTTCAAATCCATGCGAAACAAATGCTTTAGCTTCAAATACTTTTGATAAACATGATTTAGCTTCAACTGCATGCGAAACAAACGAGTTAGCTTCAAATCCATGCGAAACATATGATTTAGCTTCAAATCAATGCTATATAGACGGCTTAGCTTCAAATACATGAGAAGCAAATGATTTATCTTCAGATAATTGCGATATAAGTGATATAGATTCAAATGCAGTCGAATCAATCGAGTTAGCTTCAAATTAATGCGAAGTAGGAGGCTTATCTTCAAATCCATGCGAAACAAATTGTTTAGCTTCAAATACTTGTGATATACATGATTGAGCTTCAACTGCATGCGAAACAAACGAGTTAGCTTCAAATCCATGCAAAACATATGATTTAGCTTCAAATCAATGCGTAATAGACGGCTTAGTTTCAAATACATGAGAAGCAAATGATTTATCTTCAGTCAATTGCGATATAAGTGATATAGATTCAAATGCAGTCAAATCAATCGAGTTAGCTTCAAATCCATGCGAAACACACGATTTAGCTTCAAATCAATGCGAAGTAGAAGGCTTAATTTCAAATCCATGAGAATCAAATGGTTTAGCTTAAAATACTTGTGATATACACGATTTATCTTCAAATACAGGCGAAAAAAAAGAGTTGGCTTCAAATCCATGCAAAACATATGATTTAGCTTCAAATAAATGCGAAATAGACGGCATAGCTTCAAATACATGAGAAGCAAATGATTTATCTTCAAATAATTGCGATATAAGTGATATAGATACAAATGCAGTCGAATCAATCGAGTTAGCTTCAAATTAATGCGAAGTAGGAGGCTTATCTTCAAATCCATGCGAATCAAATGGTTTAGCTTCAAATACTTGTGATATACATGATTTAGCTTCAACTGCATGCGAAACAAACGAGTTAGCTTCAAAACCAAGCGAAACACATGATTTAGCTGCAAATCAATGCGAAGTAGAAGGCTTAGCTTCAAATCCATGCGAATCAAACGGTTTAGCTTCAAATACTCGTGATATACATGATTTATCTTCAAATGCAGGCGAAACAAAAGAGTTAGCTTCAAATCCATGCGAAACACATCATTTGGCTTCAAATTCATGCGAAACACATGGTTCAGATTCATAGATTCATATTCTTGCGAAACAGATGGTTTAGATTCAGATATTTGTGATAAACATGATCTAGCTTCAACTGCTTGCGAAACAAACATGTTAGCTTCAAATCCAAGAGAAACACATGATTTAAATTCAAATCAATGGCAAGTAGAAGGCTTGGCTTCAAATCCATGCGAAACAAATGCTTTAGCTTCAAATACTTTTGATAAACATGATTTAGCTTCAACTGCATGCGAAACAAACGAGTTAGCTTCAAATCCATGCGAAACATATGATTTAGCTTCAAATCAATGCTATATAGACGGCTTAGCTTCAAATACATGAGAAGCAAATGATTTATCTTCAGTCAATTGCGATATAAGTGATATAGTTTCAAATGCAGTCAAATCAATCGAGTTAGCTTCAAATCCATGCGAAACACACGATTTAGCTTCAAATCAATGCGAAGTAGAAGGCTTAGTTTCAAATTCAAACGAAACACATGATTTAGCTTCAAATCAGTACGAAGTAGAAGGCTTAATTTCAAATCCATGAGAATCAAATGGTTTAGCTTAAAATACTTGTGATATACACGATTTATCTTCAAATACAGGCGAAAAAAAAGAGTTGGCTTCAAATCCATGCGAAACATATGATTTAGCTTCAAATAAATGCGAAATAGACGGCATAGCTTCAAATACATGAGAAGCAAATGATTTATCTTCAAATAATTGCGATATAAGTGATATAGATTCAAATGCAGTCGAATCAATCGAGTTAGCTACAAATTAATGCGAAGTAGGAGGCTTATCTTCAAATCCATGCGAAACAAATGTTTTAGCTTCAAATACTTGAGATATACATGATTCAGCTTCAACTGCATGCGAAACAAACGAGTTAGCTTCAAATCCATGCGAAACGAATGATTTAGCTTCAAATACTTGCGAGCATAAGTGATATAGCTTCAACTGCATGAGAAACAAACGAGTTAGCTTCAAATCCAAGCGAAACGAATGATTTAGCTTCAAATACTTGCGAGCATAAGTGATATAGCTTCAATTGCATGCGAAACAAACGAGTTAGCTTCAAATCCAAGCGAAACACTTGATTTTTCTGCAAATCAATGCGAAGTAGATGGCTTATCTTCAAATCCATGCGAATCAGATGGATTCGCTTCAAATACTTGTGATATACATGATTTTGCTTCAACTGCATGCGAAAAAAACGTGTTCGCATTAAATCCATGCGAAACACATGATTTAGCTCCAAATCAATGCGAAGTAGAAGGCTTAGCTCCAAATCCATGGGAATCAAATGGTTTAGCTTCAAATACTTGTGATATACATGATTTTGCTTCAATTCCATGCGAATCAAACGAGTTAGCTTCAAATCCATGCGAAACGAATGATTTAGCTTCAAAAACTTGCGAGCATAAGTGATATGGCTTCAACTGCATGCGAAACAAACGTGTTCGCATTAAATCCATGCGATAGAAACCAGTTAGCTTCAAATCCATGAGAAACACTTGATTTTGCTTCAAATCATTGCTAAATAGAAGGCTGATTTCCGAAACCATGCGAAACAAATGGTGTAGCTTCAAATACTTGTTATATACATGATTGAGCTTCAACTGCATGCAAAATAAACGAGTTAGGTTCAAATCCAAGCGAAACACTTGATTTTGCTTCAAATCAATGCGAAGTAGATGGCTTATCTACAAATCCATGCGAATCAAATGGATTAGCTTCAAAGACTTCTGATATACATGATTTAGCTTCACATGCAGGCGAAACAAACGAGTTAGCTTCAAATACATGCGAAAAACATGATATAGCTTCAAATTCATTCGAAGCACATGGTTTAGCTTAATATTCATGCGAAACAAATGGTTTAGCTTCAAATACTTGTGATATACATGATTTAGGTTCAACTGCATGCGAAACAAACGAGTTAGCTTCAAATCCATGCGAAACTCATGATTTAGCTTCAAATCAATGCGAAATAGAAGGCTGATTTTCGAATCCATGCGAAACAAATGGTTTAGCTTCAAATACTTGTGATATACTAGATTTAGCTTCAACAGCATGCGAAATAAACGAGTTAGCTATAAATCCATGCGATAGAAACGAGTTAGCTTCAAATCCATGAGAAACACATGATTTAGCATCAAATCATTGCGAAATAGAAGACTGATTTTCGAATCCATGCGAAATAAATGGTTTAGCTTCAAATACTTGTGATATACAAGATTTAGCTTCAACAGCATGCGAAACAAGCGATTTAGCTTCAAATCCAAACGAAACACATGATTTTCTTCAAATGAATGCGAAGTAGGAGACTTAGCTTCAAATCCAAACGAAACACATGATTTAGCTCCAAATCAATGCGAAGTAGGAGGCTTATTTTCAAATCGATGCGAATCGAATGATTTAGCTTCAAATACTTGCGAACATAAGTGATATATCTTCAACTGCATGCGAAACAAACGAGTTTGCTTCACATCCAAACGAAACACTTGATATAGCTTCAAATCAATGCGAAGTAGAAGGCTTCGCATCAAATCCATGCGAATCAAATGGTTTAGCTTCAAATACTTGTGATATACATGATTTTGCTTCAACTGCATGCGAAACAAACGAGTTCGCTTCAAATCCATGCGAAACAAACGTGTTAGCTTCAAATCCATGCGAAACTCATGATTTAGCTTCAAATCAATGCGAAATAGAAGGCCGATTTTCAAATCCATGCGAAACAAATGGTTTAGCTTCAAATACTTGTGATATACACGATTTAGCTTCAACTGCATGCAAAACGAACGTGTTAGATTTAAATCCATGCGAAACACATGATTTAGCTTCAAATCAATGCGAAATAGAAGGCTTAGCTTCAAAAACAATGCGAAACAAATGGTTTAGCTTCAAATACTTGAGATATACATGATTGAGCTTCAACTGCATGCGAAACAATCGAGTTATCTTGAAATCCAGGCAGAACACATGATTTAGCTACAAATCAATGCGAAGTCGAAGGCTTAACTTCAAATCCATGCGAAACAAATGGTTTAGCTTCAAATACTTGTGATATACACGATTTAGCTTCAACTGCATGCGAAACGAACGTTAGATTTAAATCCATGCGAAACACATGATTTAGCTTCAAATCAATGCGAAGTAGCAGGCTTAGCCTCAAATACATGAGAAACAAATGATTTATCTTCAGATAATTGCGATAAATGTCATATAGCTTCAAATGCACGCGAAACAATCGAGTTAGATTCAAATCCATGCGAAATACATGATTTAGATTCAAATCAATGCGAATTGGAAGGCTTAGCTTCAAATCCATGCGAATCAAACGGTTTAGATTCAGATACTTGTGATAAACATGATTTAGCTTCAACAGCATGCGAAACAAACAAGTTTGCTTCAAATCCCAGCGAAACACATGATTTAGCTGCAAATCAATGCGAAGTAGAAGGGTTAGCTTCAAATCCATGCGAATCAAACGGTTGAGCTTCAAATACTTGTGATATACTAGATTTAGCTTCGTCAGCATGCGAAACAAACGAGTTAGCTTTAAATCCATGCGATAGAATCGAGTTAGCTTCAAATCCATGGGAAACTCATGATTTAGCTTCAAATCAATGCGAAATAGAAGGCTGATTTTCGGATCCATGCGAAACAAATGGTTTAGCTTCAAATACTTGTGATATACATGATTAAGCTTCAACTGCTTTCGAAACAAACGAGTTAGCTATAAATCCATGCGATAGAAACGAGTTAGCTTCAAATCCATGAGAAACACATGATTTAGCATCAAATCATTGCGAAATAGAAGACTGATTTTCGAATCCATGCGAAATAAATGGTTTAGCTTCAAATACTTGTGATATACAAGATTTAGCTTCAACAGCATGCGAAACAAGCGATTTAGCTTCAAATCCAAACGAAACACATGATTTTCTTCAAATGAATGCGAAGTAGGAGACTTAGCTTCAAATCCAAACGAAACACATGATTTAGCTCCAAATCAATGCGAAGTAGGAGGCTTATTTTCAAATCGATGCGAATCGAATGATTTAGCTTCAAATACTTGCGAACATAAGTGATATATCTTCAACTGCATGCGAAACAAACGAGTTTGCTTCACATCCAAACGAAACACTTGATATAGCTTCAAATCAATGCGAAGTAGAAGGCTTCGCATCAAATCCATGCGAATCAAATGGTTTAGCTTCAAATACTTGTGATATACATGATTTTGCTTCAACTGCATGCGAAACAAACGAGTTCGCTTCAAATCCATGCGAAACAAACGTGTTAGCTTCAAACCCATGCGAAACTCATGATTTAGCTTCAAATCAATGCGAAATAGAAGGCCGATTTTCAAATCCATGCGAAACAAATGGTTTAGCTTCAAATACTTGTGATATACACGATTTAGCTTCAACTGCATGCAAAACGAACGTGTTAGATTTAAATCCATGCGAAACACATGATTTAGCTTCAAATCAATGCGAAATAGAAGGCTTAGCTTCAAAAACAATGCGAAACAAATGGTTTAGCTTCAAATACTTGAGATATACATGATTGAGCTTCAACTGCATGCGAAACAATCGAGTTATCTTGAAATCCAGGCAGAACACATGATTTAGCTACAAATCAATGCGAAGTCGAAGGCTTAACTTCAAATCCATGCGAAACAAATGGTTTAGCTTCAAATACTTGTGATATACACGATTTAGCTTCAACTGCATGCGAAACGAACGTTAGATTTAAATCCATGCGAAACACATGATTTAGCTTCAAATCAATGCGAAGTAGCAGGCTTAGCCTCAAATACATGAGAAACAAATGATTTATCTTCAGATAATTGCGATAAATGTCATATAGCTTCAAATGCACGCGAAACAATCGAGTTAGATTCAAATCCATGCGAAATACATGATTTAGATTCAAATCAATGCGAATTGGAAGGCTTAGCTTCAAATCCATGCGAATCAAACGGTTTAGATTCAGATACTTGTGATAAACATGATTTAGCTTCAACAGCATGCGAAACAAACAAGTTTGCTTCAAATCCCAGCGAAACACATGATTTAGCTGCAAATCAATGCGAAGTAGAAGGGTTAGCTTCAAATCCATGCGAATCAAACGGTTGAGCTTCAAATACTTGTGATATACTAGATTTAGCTTCGTCAGCATGCGAAACAAACGAGTTAGCTTTAAATCCATGCGATAGAATCGAGTTAGCTTCAAATCCATGGGAAACTCATGATTTAGCTTCAAATCAATGCGAAATAGAAGGCTGATTTTCGGATCCATGCGAAACAAATGGTTTAGCTTCAAATACTTGTGATATACATGATTAAGCTTCAACTGCTTGCGAAACAAACGAGTTAGCTATAAATCCATGCGATAGAAACGAGTTAGCTTCAAATCCATGAGAAACACATGATTTAGCATCAAATCATTGCGAAATAGAAGACTGATTTTCGAATCCATGCGAAATAAATGGTTTAGCTTCAAATACTTGTGATATACAAGATTTAGCTTCAACAGCATGCGAAACAAGCGATTTAGCTTCAAATCCAAACGAAACACATGATTTTCTTCAAATGAATGCGAAGTAGGAGACTTAGCTTCAAATCCAAACGAAACACATGATTTAGCTCCAAATCAATGCGAAGTAGGAGGCTTATTTTCAAATCGATGCGAATCGAATGATTTAGCTTCAAATACTTGCGAACATAAGTGATATGTCTTCAACTGCATGCGAAACAAACGAGATTGCTTCACATCCAAACGAAACACTTGATATAGCTTCAAATCAATGCGAAGTAGAAGGATTCGCATCAAATCCATGCGAATCAAATGGTTTAGCTTCAAATACTTGTGATATACATGATTTTGCTTCAACTGCATGCGAAACGAACGAGTTCGCTTCAAATCCATGCGAAACAAACGTGTTAGCTTCAAATCCATGCGAAACTCATGATTTAGCTTCAAATCAATGCGAAATAGAAGGCCGATTTTCGAATCCATGCGAAACAAATGGTTTAGCTTCAAATACTTGTGATATACACGATTTAGCTTCAACTGCATGCGAAACGAACGTGTTAGATTTAAATCCATGCGAAACACATGATTTAGCTTCAAATCAATGCGAAATAGAAGGCTTAGCTTCAAAAACAATGCGAAACAAATGGTTTAGCTTCAAATACTTGAGATATACATGATTGAGCTTCAACTGCATGCGAAACAATCGAGTTATCTTGAAATCCAGGCAGAACACATGATTTAACTACAAATCAATGCGAAGTCGAAGGCTTAACTTCAAATCCATCCGAAACAAATGGTTTAGCTTCAAATACTTGTGATATACACGATTTAGCTTCAACTGCATGCGAAACGAACGTGTTAGATTTAAATCCATGCGAAACACATGATTTAGCTTCAAATCAATGCGAAGTAGCAGGCTTAGCCTCAAATACATGAGAAACAAATGATTTATCTTCAGATAATTGCGATAAATGTCATATAGCTTCAAATGCACGCGAAACAATCGAGTTAGATTCAAATCCATGCGAAATACATGATTTAGATTCAAATCAATGCGAATTGGAAGGCTTAGCTTCAAATCCATGCGAATCAAACGGTTTAGATTCAGATACTTGTGATAAACATGATTTAGCTTCAACAGCATGCGAAACAAACAAGTTTGCTTCAAATCCCAGCGAAACACATGATTTAGCTGCAAATCAATGCGAAGTAGAAGGGTTAGCTTCAAATCCATGCGAATCAAACGGTTGAGCTTCAAATACTTGTGATATACATGATTTATCTTCAAATGCATGCGAAACAAAAGAGTTGGCTTCATATCCATGCGAAACACATCATTTAGCTTCAAATCCATGCGAAACATATGGTTTAGCTTCAAATCAATACGAAGTAAACGGATTATCTTCAAATCCATGCGAAACAAATGGTTTAGCTTCAAATACTTGTGATATACATGATTTAGCTTCAACTGCATGTCAAAAAAACGAGTAAGCTTCAAATCCATGCGAAACACATGATTTAGCTTCAAATCAGTATGAAGTAGATGGCTTAGCTTCAAATCCATACGAAACCAATGGTTTAGCTTCAAATACTTGTGCTATACATGATTTATCTTCAAATGCAGGCGAAGCAAAAGAGTTAGCTTCAAAACCAAGCGAAACACATCATTTAGCTTCAAATTCATGCGAATCACATAGTTTAGCTCAATATTCATGCGAAACAGATGGTTTATATTCAGGTACTTCTGATAAACATGATTTAGCTTCAACTGCATGCGAAACAAACGAGTTAGCTTCAAATCCAAGCGAAACACATGATTTATCTTCAAATCAATGCGAAGTTGAAGGCATTGCTTCAAATCAATGCGAAGCGAATGGTTTAGCTCTAAATACTTGAGATATACATGATTTATCTCCAAATACAGGCGAAAAAAACGAGTTAGCTTCAAATCCAAGCGAAACACATTATTTAGGTTCACATCAATGCGAAATAGACGGCTTAGCTTCAAATACATGAGAAACAAATGATTTATCTTCAGATAATTGCGATATATTTGATATAGCTCCAAATGCACGCGAAACAATCGAGTTAGCTTCAAAACCAAGCGAAACACATCATTTAGCTTCAAATTCATGCGAATCACATAGTTTAGCTCAATATTCATGCGAAACAGATGGTTTATATTCAGGTACATGTGATAAACATGATTTAGCTTCAACTGCATGCGAAACAAGCGATTTAGCTTCAAATCCAAACAAAACAAATGATTTTCTTCAAATGAATGCGAAGTAGGAGGCTTAGCTTCAAATCCAAACGAAACACATGATTTAGCTCCAAATCAATGCGAAGTAGGAGGCTTATTTTCATATCGATGCGAATCGAATGATTTGGCTTCAAATACTTGCGAACATAAGTGATATATCTTCAACTGCATGCGAAACAAACGAGTTTGCTTCACATCCAAACGAAACACTTGATATAGCTTCAAATCAATGCGAAGTATAAGGCTTAGCATCAAATCCATGCGAATCAAATGGTTTAGCTTCAAATACTTGTGAACATAAGTGATATATCTTCAACTGCATGCGAAACAAACGAGTTTGCTTCAAATCCATGCGAAACTCATGATTTAGCTTCAAATCAATGCGAAATAGAAGACCGATTTTCGAATCCATGCGAAACAAATGCTTTAGCTTCAAATACTTGTGATATACACGATTTAGCTTCAACTGCATGCGAAACAAACGTGTTAGCTTCAAATCCATGCGAAACACATGATTTAGCTTCAAATCAATGCGAAATAGAAGGCTTAGCTTCAAAAACAATGCGAAACAAATGGTTTAGCTTCAAATACTTGAGATATACATGATTGAGCTACAACTGCATGCGAAACAATCGAGTTATCTTGAAATCCAGGCAGAACACATGATTTAGCTACAAATCAATGCGAAGTCGAAGGCTTAACTTCAAATCCATGCGAAACAAACGGTTTAGCTTCAAATATTTGTGATATACATGATTTAGTTTCAAATGCAGGCGAGACAAACGAGTTAGCTTTAAATCCATGCGATAGAAACAAGTTATCTTCAAATCCATGAGAAACACATGATTTAGCTTCAAATCAAAGCGAAATAGGAGGCTGATTTTCGAAACCACGCAAAACAAATGGTTTAGTTTCAAATACTTGTGATATACATGATTTTGCTTCAACTGCATGCGAAACAAACGAATTAGCTTCAAATCCATGCGAAACAAACGAGTTAGCTTCAAATCCATGCGAAACTCATGATTTAGCTTCAAATCAATGTGAAATAGAAGGCTTAGCTTCAAAAACAATGCGAAACAAATG
This sequence comes from Megalopta genalis, assembly GCF_051020955.1. NCBI lineage: Eukaryota > Metazoa > Arthropoda > Insecta > Hymenoptera > Halictidae > Megalopta > Megalopta genalis. The sequence continues at coordinate 131,879 of NW_027476463.1, forward strand.
GTTTAGCTTCAAATACTTGAGGTATACATGATTGAACTTTAACTGCATGCGAAACAATCGAATTATCTTGAAATCCAGGCGGAACACATGATTTAGCTACAAATCAATGCGAAGTTGAAGGCTTAACTTCAAATCCATGCGAAACAAATGGTTTAGCTTCAAATATTTGTGATATATATGATTTAGATTCAACTGCATGCGAAACAAACGTGTTAGCTTTAAATCCATGCGAAACGCACGATTTAGCTCCAAATCAAAGCGAAGTAGAAGGCTTAGCATCAATTCCATGCGACACAAATGATTTAGCTTCAAATACTTGCGATATAAGTGATATAGCTTCAAATGCAGGAGAAACAAAGGAGTGAGCTTGAAATCCAAGCGTAAGACATGATTTAGCTTCAAATCAATGCGAAGGAGAAGGCTTAGCTTCAAATCCATGCGAAACAAATGGATTAGCTTCAAATACTTGTGAGATACATAATTGAGCTTCAACTGCAGTCGAATCAAACGAGTTAGCTTCAAATCCATGCGAAACAAACGAGATTGCTTCAATTCTATGCGAAACGCATGATTTAGCTTCCAATCAGTGCGAAATAGAAGGCTGATTTTCGAATCCATGCGAAAAAAACGGTTTAGCTTCAAATACTTGTGATATACATGATTTAGCTTCAACTGCATGCGACACAAACGTGTTAGCTTTAAATCCATGCGAAACACATGATATAGCTGGAAATCAATGCGAAGTAGAAGGCTTAGCTCCAAATCCATGAGAATCAAATGGTTTAGCTTCAAATACTTGTGATATACATGATTTAGCGTCAACTGCATGCGAAACTAACGAGTTAACTTCAAATCCAAGCGAAACACTTGATTTAGCTTCAAATCAATGCGAAATAGAAGGCTTAGTTTCAAAACCAATGCGAAACAAATGGTTTAGCTTCAAATACTTGTGATATACATGATTTAGCTTCAACTGGATGCGAAACAAAGGAGTTATCTTCAAATCCATGCCGAACACACGATATAGCTACAAATCAATGCGAAGTAGAAGGCTTAGCTTTAAATCCATGCGTAACAAATGGCTTAGCTTCAAATACTTGTTATATACATGATTTAGCTTCAACTGCATGCGAAACAAACAAGTTAATTTCAAATCCAATCGAAACACATGAGTTAGCTTCAAATTCAAGCGAAGTAGAATGCTTAGCTTCAAATCCTTGCGAAACGAATTATTTGGCTTCAAATACTTACGAATATAAGTGATATAGATTCAACTGCATGCGATACAAACGAGTTATCTTCTAATCCATGCGAAACACATGATTTAGCTTCAAATCAATGCGAAGTAGAAGGATTAGCATCAAATCCATGCGATACAGATTATTTAGATTCATATACTTGCGATATAAGTGATATAGCTTCAAATGCAGGCGAAACAAAAGAGTGAACTTCAAATCCAAGCGAAACACATGATTCATCTTCAAATCAATGCGAAGTAGACGGCTTAGCTTCAAATCCATGTGAAACAAATGGTTCAGCTTCAAATAATTGTGATATACATGATTTAGCTTCAACTGCAGGCGAAACAAACGAGTTGGCTTCAAATCCAACCGAATACATGATTTATCTTCAAATCAATACGAAGTAGGAGGCTTAGCTTCAGATCCATGCGAAACGAATGATTTATCTTCAAATACTGGCGAATATAAGTGATATTGGTTCACATGCAGGCGAAATAAAAGAATTAGCTTCAAATCCATGCGAAACACATGATTTAGCATCAAATTCATTCGAAACACATGGTTTAGCTTAACATTCATGCGAAACAGGTGGATTAGATTCAGATACTTGTCATAAACATGATTTTGCTACATACTGCATGCGAAACAAATGAGTTAGCTTCAAATCCATGCGAAACGCATGATTTAGCTTCAAATGCTTTTTTTATACATGATTTGGCTTCATCTGCATGAAAAATCAAACCAGTTAGCTTCAAATCGAAGCGAAACACATGATTTAGCTACAAATCATTGCGAAGTGGAAGGCTTAGCTTCAAATCCATGCGAAACGAATAATTGACCGTCAAATACTTGCGAATATAAGTGATATAGCTTCAAATGCAGGCGAAACAAACGTGTTAGCTTCGAATACATGCGAAACACACGATTTATCTTAAAATCAATGCGAAGGAGAAGCTTCAAATACATGTGATATACATTATTTAGATACAACTGCATGCGAAACAAACGAGGTATCTTCAAATCCATGCGAAACACATGATTTAGCTTCAAATTAATGCAAATCGCATGGTTTTGCTTCATAGCTTCATATTCTCGCTAAACAGATGGTTTAGATTCAGATACTTGTGATAAACATGATTTAGCTTCAACTGCATGCGAAACAAACGAGTTAGCTTCAAATCCAAGAGAACACATGATTTAGCTTCAAATCAAAGCGAAGTAGAAGGCTTAGCTTCAAATTCATGCGAAACGAATGATTGACCGTCAAATACTTGCGAATATAAGTGATATAGCTTCAAATGCATGCGAAATAAACGAGTTAGCTTTAAATCCATGCGAAACCCATGATTTAGCTTAAAATCAATACAAGGTAGAAGGCTTACTTTCTAATCCATGCGAAACAAATGGTTTAGCTTCAAATATTTGCGATATACATGATTTAGCTTCAACTGCATGCGAAACAATCGAGTTATCTTGAAATCCAGGCGGAACACATGATTTAGCTACAAATCAATGCGAAGTCGAAGGCTTAACTTCAAATCCATGCGAAACAAATGGTTTAGCTTCAAATATTTGTGATATATATGATTTAGCTTCAAATGCAGGCGAGACAAACGAGTTAGCTTTAAATCCATGCGATAGAAACGTGTTGCTTCAATTCCATGAGAAACACATGACTTAGCTTCAAATCAATGCGAAGTAGACGGCTTAGCTTCGAAAACATGAGATACAAATGGCTTAGCCCTCAAATATTTGTGATATACATGACTCAGCTTCAACTGCATGCGAAACAAGCGAGTTAGCATCAAATCCAAGCGAAAAACATGATTTAGCTTCAAATCAATGCGAAGTAGAAGGCTTAGCTTCAAATCCATGCGAAACGAATGGTTTAGCTTTAAATACTTGTGATATACATGATTAGCTTCAACTGCATGTGAAACAAACGAGTTAGCTTCAAATCCAATCGAAACACATGATTTAGCTTCGAATTCATGCGAAGTAGAAGACCTAGCTTCAAGTCCATGCGAAACGAATGATTTTGCTTGAAATACTTGTGATATACATGATGTAGCTTCAACTGCATTCGAAACAAACGCTTTAGCTTCAAATCCAAGCGAAACACATTACTTAGTTTCAAATCAATTCGAAGTGGAAGGCTTAGCTTGAAATACATTAGAAACAAATGGTTTAGCTACAAATACCTTGGATATAAGTGACATAGCTTCAAATGCAGGCGAAAAAAACGAGTTAGCTTCAAATCCATGCGAAACATATGATTTAGCTTCAAATAAATGCGAAATAGATGGCTTAGCTTCAAATACATGAGAAACAAATGATTTATCTTCAGATAATTGCGATGTAAGTGATATAGCTTCAAATGCAGGCGAAACAATCGAGTTAGCTTCAAATCAATGCGAAGTGGAAGGCTTAGCTTCAAATACATGCGAAGCGAATGGTTTAGCTTCAAATACTTGTGATATACATGATTTATTTCCAAATACAGGCGAAAAAAACGAGTTAGCTTCAAATCCATGCGAAACATATGATTTAGTTTCAAATACTTGTGATATACATGATTCTGCTTCAACTGCATGCGAAACAAACGAGTTAGCTTCAAAACCAAGCGAAACACATGATTTAGATTCAAATCAATGCGAAATAGACGGCTTAGCTTCAAATACATGAGAAAGAAATGATTTATCTTCAGATAATTGCGAAAGAAGTGATATAGATTCAAATGCAGTCGAATCAATCGAGTTAGCTTCAAATTAATGCGAAGTAGGAGGCTTATCTTCAAATCCATGCGAAACAAATGCTTTAGCTTCAAATACTTGTGATATACATGATTTAACTTCAAATTCAGGCGAAACAAACGAGTTAGATTCAAATCCATGCCATACACACGATTTAGATTTAAATCAATGCGACGTAGAAGGCTTATCTTCAAATCCATCCGAAACAAATGGTTTAGCTTCAAATACTTGCGATGTAAATGAAACAGCTTCAAATGAAGACGAAACAAACGAGTTAGTTTCAAATCCATGCGAAACATATGATTTAGCATCAAATCAATGCGAAGTAGAAGGCTTAGTTTCAAATCCAAGCGAAACACATGATTTAGCTTCAAATCAATGCGAAGTAGAAGGCTTAGCTTCAAATCCAAGCGAAACAAATGGATTAGCTTAATTTTCACGAGAATCAAATGGTTCAGCTTCAAATACTTGTGATATACATGATTTAGCATCAACTGCATTCGAAACAATCGAGTTAGCTTCAAATTCAAGCGAAACACATGATTTAGCTTCACATCAATGCGAAGTGGTAGGCTTAGCTTCAAATACATGAGGAACAAATGGTTTAGGTTCAAATACTTGTAAAATACATGATTTAGAATCAACTGCAGGCGAAACAAACGAGTTGACTTCAAATCCATGCGAAACACATGGTTTAGCTTCAAATTCATTACAAAAACATGGTTTAGCTTAATACTCATGCGAAACACATGGTTTAACTTAGTATTCATGCGAAACAAATTGTTCAGCTTCAAATACTTGTGATATACATGATTGAGATTCAACTGCAAGTGAAACAAACGTGTTACCTTCAAATCCAAGCCTAACACATGATTTAGCTTCAAATCAATGCGAAGTAGAAGGCTTAGCTTCAAATCCATGCGAAACAAATGGTTTTGATACAAATACTTGTGATATACATGATTTAGCTTCAACTGCATGCGAAACAAACAAGTTAGCTTCAAATCCATGCGGAACACATGATTTAGCTTCAAATCAAAGCGAAGTAGAAGGCTTAGTTTCAAATCCATGCGAAACAAATGGTTTTGCTACAAATACTTGTGATATACATGATTTAGCTTCAAATCTATGCGAAATAGAAGGCTGATCATCGAATCCATGCGAAACAAATAGTTTAGCTTCAAATAGTTGTGATATACGTGATTTAGCTTCAAATGTATGCGAAACAAACGAGTTAGCTTCAAATCCATGCGAAGCACATGATTTAGCTTCAAATCAATGCGAATCACATGGTTTAGCTTAATACTCAAGCGAAACACATGGTTTAACTTAATATTCATGCGAAACAAATTGTTCAGCTTCAAATACTTGTGATATACATGATTTAGCTTCAACTGCTTCCGAAATAACCGAATTAGCTTCAAATCCAAGCGAAACACATGATTTAGCTTCAAATCAATGCGAAGTAGAAGGCTTAGCTTCAAATCCAAGCGAAACACATGGTTTAGCTTAATTTTCACGAGAATCAAATGGTTCAGCTTCAAATACTTGTGATATACATGATTTAGCATCAACTGCATTCGAAACAATCGAATTAGCTTCAAATCCAAGCGAAACACATGATTTAGCTTCACATCAATGCGAAGTGGAAGGCTTAGCTTCAAATACATGAGGAACAAAGGGTTTAGGTTCAAATACTTGTAAAATACATGATTTAGAATCAACTGCAGGCGAATCAAACGAGTTGGCTTCAAATCCATGCGAAACACATGATTTAGCTTCAAATTCATTACAAAAACATGGTTTAGCTTATTACTCATGCGAAACACATGGTTTAACTTAGTATTCATGCGAAACAAATTGTTCAGCTTCATATACTTGTGATATACATTATTGAGCTTCAACTGCAAGTGAAACAAACGTGTTACCTTCAAATCCAAGCGAAACATATGATTTAGCTTCAAATCAATGCGAAGTAGAAGGCTTAGCTTCAAATCCATGCGAAACGGATGACAGGGCTTCAAATACTTGCGATCATACGTGATATAACTTCGAATGCAGGCGAAACAAACGAGTTAGCTTCAAATCCATACCAAACACAAGTTTTAGCTTCCAATCAATGCGCAGTAGAAGGCTTAGTTTCAAATCCAAGCCTAACACATGATTTAGCTTCAAATCAATGCGAAGTAGAAGGCTTAGCTTCAAATCCAAGCGAAACACATGGTTTAGCTTAATTTTCACGAGAATCAAATTGTTCAGCTTCAAATACTTGTGATATACATGATTTAGCATCAACTGCATGCGAAACAAACGAGTTAGCTTCAAATCCATGCGAAACGCATGATTTATCTTCAAATCAATGCGAAGTAGAAGGCTTAGCATCAAATCCATGCGAAACAAATGGTTTTGATATAAATACTTGTGATATACATGATTTAGCTTCAACTGCATGCGAAACAAACAAGTTACCTTCAAATCCATGCGAAACACATGATTTAGCTTCAAATCAAAGCGAAGTAGAAGGCTTAGCTTCAAATCCATGCGAAACAAATGGTTTTGCTACAAATACTTGTGATATACATGATTTAGCTTCAAATCTATGCGAAATAGAAGGCTGATCATCGAATCCATGCGAAACAAATAGTTTAGCTTCAAATAGTTGTGATATACGTGATTTAGCTTCAAATGTATGCGAAACAAACGAGTTAGCTTCAAATCCATGCGAAGCACATGATTTAGCTTCAAATCAATGCGAATCACATGGTTTAGCTTAATACTCATGCGAAACACATGGTTTAACTTAATATTCATGCGAAACAAATTGTTCAGCTTCAAATACTTGTGATATACATGATTGAGCTTCAACTGCAAGTGAAACAAACGTGTTACCTTCAAATCCAAGCGAAACATATGATTTAGCTTCAAATCAATGCGAAGTAGAAGGCTTAGCTTCAAATCCATGCGAAACGGATGACTGAGCTTCAAATACTTGCGATTATACGTGATATAACTTCGAATGCAGGCGAAACAAACGAGTTAGCTCCAAATCCAAGCGAAACACACGATTTAGCTTCAAATCAATGCGAAGTAGAAGGCTTAGCTTCAAATCCAAGCGAAACACATGGTTTAGCTTAATTTTCACGAGAATCAAATGGTTCAGCTTCAAATACTTGTGATATACATGATTTAGCATCAACGGCATGCGAAACAAACGAGTGAGCTTCAAATACAAGCGAAACACATGCTTTAGCTTCAAATCAATGCGAAGTAGAGGGCTTAGCTTCAAATCCATGCGAATCAAATGGATTAGCTTCAAATACTTGTGATATACATGATTTAGCTTCAACTGCATGCGAAACAAATGAGTTCGCTTCAAATCCAAGCGAAACACCTGATTTAGTTCAAATTCATGCGATGTAGAAAGATAAGCTTCAAACCCATGCGAAACGAATGGTTTAGCTTCAAATACTTGTTTATACATGATTTAGCTTCAACTGCATGCGAAACAAACGAGTTAGCTTTAAATCCAAGCGGAACACTTGATTTAGCTTCAAATCAATGCGAAATAGAAGGCTGAGATTCGAATCCATGCGACACAAATGATTTAGCTTCAAATAGTTGCGACATAAGTGATATAGCTTCAAATGCAGGAGAAACAAGCGAGTGAGTTTCAAATCCTAGCGTAACACATTATTTAACTTCAAATCAATGCGAAGTAGAAGGCTTAGCTTAAAATCCAAGCGAAACAAATGGTTTTGATACAAATATTTGTGATATACATGATTTAGCTTCAACTGCATGCGAAACAAACAAGTTAGCTTCAAATCCATGCGAGACACATGATTTAGCTTCAAATCAAAGCGAAGTAGAAGGCTTAGCTTCAAATCCATGGGAAACAAATGGTTTTGCTACAAATACTTGTGATATACATGATTTAGCTTCAAATCTATGCGAAATAGAAGGCTGATCATCGAATCCATGCGAAACAAATTGTTTAGCTTCAAATAGTTTGATATACGTGATTTAGCTTCAAATGTATGCGAAACAAACGAGTTAGCTTCAAATCCATGCGAAGCACATGATTTAGCTTCAAATCAATGCGAATCACATGGTTTAGCTTAATACTCATGCGAAACACATGGTTTAACTTAATATTCATGCGAAACAAATTGTTCAGCTTCAAATACTTGTGATATACATGATTTAGCTTCAACTGCATCCGAAATAACCGAATTAGCTTCAAATCCAAGCGAAACACATGATTTAGCTTCAAATCAATGCGAACTAGAAGCCTTAGCTTCAAATCCATGCGAAACGAGTGATTGAACTTCAAATACTTGCGAATGTAAGAGATATAGCTTCGAATTCAAGCAAAACAAACGAGTTAGATTCAAATTCATGCGAAACACATGATTTAGCTTCAATTCAATTGCGAAGTAGAAGGCTTAGCTTCAAATCCAAGCGAAAGACATGATTTAGCTTCAAATCAATGCGAAGTAGAAGGCTTAGTTTCAAATCCAAGCGAAAGACATGATTTAGCTTCAAATCAATGCGAAGTAGAAGGCTTAGCTTCAAATCCATGCGAAACGGATGACTTGGCTTCAAATACTTGCGATTATACGTGATATAACTTCGAATGCAGGCCAAACAAACGAGTTAGCTTCAAATCCATACCAAACAAAGTTTTAGCTTCCAATCAATGCGAAGTAGAAGGCTTAGTTTCAAATCCAAGCCTAACACATGATTTAGCTTCAAATCAATGCGAAGTAGAAGGCTTAGCTTCAAATCCAAGCGAAACACATGGTTTAGCTTAATTTTCACGAGAATCAAATGGTTCAGCTTCAAATACTTGTGATATACATGATTTAGCTTCAACTGCATGCGAAACAAACGAGTGAGCTTCAAATACAAGCGAAACACATGCTTTAGCTTCAAATCAATGCGAAGTAGAGGGCTTAGCTTCAAATCCATGCGAATCAAATGGATTAGCTTCAAATACTTGTGATATACATGATTTAGCTTGAACAGCATGCGAGACAAACGAGTTAGCATCAAATGCAAGCGAAACACACGGTTTAGCTTCAAATTAATGCGAAGTAGAAGGTTTATCTTCAAATCCATGCGAAACAAATGATTTAGCTTCAAATACTTGCGATATAAATGAAACAGCTTCAAATGAAGACGAAACAAACGAGTTAGCTTCAAATCCATGCCATACACACGATTAAGATTTAAATCAATGCGAAGTAGAAGGCTTAGCTTCAAATCCATGCGAAACAAATGGTTTTGCTACAAATACTTGTGATATACATGATTTAGCTTCAAATCTATGCGAAATAGAAGGCTGATCATCGAATCCATGCGAAACAAATAATTTAGCTTCAAATAATTGTGATATACGTGATTTAGCTTCAAATGTATGCGAAACAAACGAGTTAGCTTCAAATCCAAGCGAAACACATGATTTAGCTTCCAATCATTGAGAAGTAGAAGGCTTAGTTTCAAATCCAAGCCTAACACATGATTTAGCTTCAAATCAAAGCGAAATAGAAGGCTTAGCTTCAAATCCAAGCGAAAAACATGGTTTAGCTTAATTTTCACGAGAATCAAATGGTTCAGCTTCAAATACTTGTGATATACATGATTTAGCTTCAACTGCATGCGAAACAAACGAGTGAGCTTCAAATACAAGCGAAACACATGCTTTAGCTTCAAATCAATGCGAAGTAGAGGGCTTAGCTTCAAATCCATGCGAATCAAATGGATTAGCTTCGAATACTTGTGATATACATGATTTAGCTTCAACTGCATGCGAAACAAATGAGTTCGCTTCAAATCCAAGCGAAACACCTGATTTAGTTCAAATTCATGCGATGTAGAAAGATAAGCTTCAAACCCATGCGAAACGAATGGTTTAGCTTCAAATACTTGTTTATACATGATTTAGCTTCAACTGCATGCGAAACAAACGAGTTAGCTTTAAATCCAAGCGGAACACTTGATTTAGCTTCAAATCAATGCGAAGTAGAAGGCTTACCTTCAAATCCATGCGAAAGAAAGGGTTTAGCTTCAAATACTTGTGATATACATGAATTAGCTTCAACTGCATGCGAAACAAACGTGTTAGCTTTAAATCCATGCGAAATACATGATTTAGCTCCAAATCAATGCGAAGTAGAAGACTGATTTTCGAATCCATACGACACAAATGATTTAGCTTCAAATACTTGCGATATAAGTGATATAGCTTCAAATGCTGGAAAAACAAACGAGTGAGCTTCATATCCAAGCGAAACACATGATTTAGCTTCAAATCAATGCGAAGTAGAAGACTGATCTTCGAATCCATGCGAAACAAATTGTTTAGCTTCAAATACTTGTGATATACACGATTTAGCTTCAACTATATGCGAAACAAACGTGTTAGCTTTAAATCCATGAGAAACACATGATTTAGCTTCAAATCAATGCGAAATAGAAGGCTGAGATTCGAATCCATGCGACACAAATGATTTAGCTTCAAATAGTTGCGATATAAGTGATATAGCTTCAAATGCAGGAGAAACAAACGAGTGAGTTTCAAATCCTAGCGTAACACATTATTTAACTTCAAATCAATGCGAAGTAGAAGGCTTAGCTCCAAATCAATGCGATACAAATGGTTTAGCTTGTATTACTTGTGATATACATGATTTAGCTTCAACTGTATGGGAAACAAACGAGTTAGCTTCAAATCCAAGAGCAACACTTGATTTAGCTTCAAATCAATGCGAAGTGGAAGGCTGATCTTCGAATCCATTAGAAACAAATGGTTTAGCTTCAAATACTTGTGATATACATGATTTAGCTTCAACTGCATGCGAAACAAACGTGTTAGCTATAAATCCATGCGAAACACATGATTTTGCTCCAAATCAATGCGAAGTAGAAGGCTGATTTTCGAAACCATGCGAAACAAATGGTTTAGCTTCAAATACTTGTGATATATTAGATTTAGCTTCAACAGCATGTGAAGCAAACGAGTTAGCTTCAAATCCATGCGAAACACATGATTTAGATTCAAATCAATGCCAAGTAGAAGGTTTAGCATCAAATCCATGCGAAACAAATGGTTTAGCTTCAAATCAGTGCGAAGTAAAAGGCTTATCTTCAAATCCATGTGAAGCAAATGGTTTTGCTTCAAATACTTGTGATATACATGATATAGCTTCAAATAAATGCGAAGCAGAAGGCTTAGCTTCTAGTACATGAGAAACAAATGATTTACCTTCAGATAATTGCAATGTAAGTGATATAGATTCAAATGCAGGCGAAACAAACGAGTTAGATTTAAATCCATTCGATGCACATGATTTCGATTCAAATCAATGCGATGTAGAAGGTTTAGCTTCAAATCCAAGCAAATCAAATGGTCTAGCTTCAAATACTTAAGATATACATGATTTAGCATCATATCAATGCGAAGTAGAAGGTTTATCTTCAAATTCTTGCGAAACAAATGGTTTAGATTTAAGTACTTGTGATATACGTGAGTTTGCTTCAACTGCATGCGAAACAAACCAGTTAGCTTCAAATCCAATCGAAACACTTGATTTAGCTCCAAATTCATGCGAAGTAGAAGGCTTAGCTTCAAACCCATGCGAAGTGGTTTATTTATTAAGTGATATAGATTCAACTGCACGCGAAACAAACGAGTTAGCTTCAAATCGAAGCGAAACACATGATTTAGCTTCAAATCTATGCGAAACACATGATTTAGGATCAAATCAATGCGAAGTAGAAGGTTTATCTTCAAATACTTGTGATATACATGAAATAGCTTCAAATGTAGACGAAACAAACGAGTTATCTTCAAATTCAGGCGAAATGCATGATTTAACTTCAAATCAGTAAGAAGTAGGAGGCATATCTTCGAAACCATGCGAAACTAATGGTTTAGCTTCAAAAACTTGTGATATACTGCATGCGAAACAAAGGAGTTAGACTCAAATCCGTGCGAAACACATGATTTAGCATCAAATCAATGCGAAGAAGAAGGCTTAGCTTCAAATCCATACGAATCAAATGGTTTAGCTTCAAATACTAGTGATATACATGATTTTGATTCAACTGCATGCGAAACAAACGAGTTAGCTTCAAATCCATTCGAAACTCATGATTTAGATTCAAATCAATGCGAAATAGAAGGCTGATTTTCGAATCCATGCGAAACAAATCGTTTAGCTTCAAATACTTGTGATATACATGATTTATCTTCAACTGCATGCGAAACAAACGAGATAGCTTCAAATCCAAGCGAAACACATGATCTAGCTTCAAATCCAAGCGAAACACATGATTTAGCTTCAAATCAATGCGAAGTTGAAGGCTTAGCTGCTAATCCATGCGAAGCGAATGATTAACTTACAAGTACTTGCGAATATAAGTGAAATAGCTTCAAATGCAGGCGAAACAAACGAGTTAGCTTCAAATCCATGCGAATCACATGATTTAGCTTCAAATCAATGCGAAGTAGAAGGCTTATCTTCAAAACAATGCGAAACAAATGGTTTAGCTTCAAATACTTGTGATATACGTGATTTAGCTTCAAATAAATGCGAAGCAGATGGCTTACCTTCTGGTACATGAGAAACAAATCATTTACCTTCCGATAACTGCAATGTAAGTGATATAGATTCAAATGCAGGCGAAACAATCTAGTTAGCTTCAAATCAATGCGAAGTAGGAGACTTAACTTCGAAACCATGCAAAACAAATGGTTTAGCTTCAAATACTTGCGAATATAAGTGATATAGCTTCAAATGCAGGCGAATCAAACGAGTTAGCTTCAAATCCATGAGAAACACACATGATTGAGGTTCAAATTCATGCGATGTAGAAGGCTTAGTTTCAAATCCATGTGAAGCAAATGGTTTAGCTTCAAATTCTTGTTTTATACATGATTTAGCTTCAACTGCATACGAAACAAACGAGATAGCTTCAAATACATGCGAAACACATGATTTAGATTCAAGTTCATTCGATACACATGGTTTAGCTTAATATTCATGCGAAACAAATGGTTCAGCTCCAAATACTTGTGATATCCATGATTTAGCTTCAACTGCATGCGATAGAAACGAGATAGCTTCAAAACCATGCGAAACACATGATTTAGCTTCAAATCAATGCGAAGTGGAAGGCTTAGCTCCAAATCCATGCGAATCAAATGGTTTAGCTTCAAATAATTGTGATATACATGATTTATCTTCAACTGCACGAGAAACAAACGAGTTAGCTTCAAATCCAAGAGAAACATATGATTTAGCTTCAAATTAATGCGAAGTAGAAGGTTTATCTTCAAATACTTGTGATATACATGATTTAGGTTCAACTGCATGCGAAATAAAACGCATTACGTTCAACTCCAAGCGAAACACATTATTTAGGTGCAAATCAATGCAAAGTGGAAGGCTTATCTTCAAATCCATGCGAAACAAATGGTTTAGCTTCAAATACTTGCGATATAAATGAAACAGCTTCAAATGAAGACGAAACAAACGAGTTAGCTTCAAATCCATGCCATACACACGATTAAGATTTAAATCAATGCGAAGTAGAAGGCTTAGCTTCAAATCAATCCGAAACAAATGGCTTAGCTTCAAATGCTTGTGATATACACGATTTAGCTTCAACTGCATGCGAAACAAACGAGTTAGCTTCAAATCCATGCGATTCACATGATTTAGCTTCGAATCAGTGCGAAGTAGAAGACTTATCTTCGAAACCATGCAAAACAATTGGTTTAGCTTCAAATACTTGCGAATATAAGTGATATAGCTTCAAATCCATGCGAAACAAATGACTTAGCTTCAAATTCATGCGAATGTAAGAGATATAGCTTCGAATGCAAGCAAAACAAACGAGTTAGATTCAAATTCATGCGAAACAATGATTTAGCTTCAATTCAATGGGAAGTAGAAGGCTTAGTTTCAAATCCAAGCGAAAAACATGATTTAGCTTCAAATCAATGCGAAGTAGAAGGCTTTGTTTCAAATCCATGCGAATCAAATGGTTTTGCTTCAATTACTTGTGATATACATGATTTAGCTTCAAATGTATGTGAAACAAACGAGATAGCTCCAAATCCAAGCGAAACACATGATTTAGCTTCAAATCAATGCGAAGTAGAAGGCTTAGCTTCAAATCCAAGCGAAACACGTGGTTTAGCTTAATTTTCACGAGAATCAAATGGTTCAGCTTCAAATACTTGTGATATACATGATTTAGCATCATCTGCATTCGAAACAATCGAGTTAGCTTCAAATCCAAGCGAAACACATGATTTAGCTTCACATCAATGCAAAGTGGAAGGCTTAGCTTCAAATACATGAGGAACAAATGGTTTAGGTTCAAATACTTGTAAAATACATGATTTAGAATCAACTGGAGGCGAATCAAACGAGTTGGCTTCAAATCCATGCGAAACACATGATTTAGCTTCAAATTCATTACAAAAACATGGTTTAGCTTAATACGCATGCGAAACACATGGTTTAACTTAGTATTCATGCGAAACAAATTGTTCAGCTTCAAATACTTGTGATATACATGATTGAGCTTCAACTGCAAGTGAAACAAACGTGTTACCTTCAAATCCAAGCGAAACATATGATTTAGCTTCAAATCAATGCGTAGTAGAAGGCTTAGCTTCAAATCCATGCGAAACGGATGACTGGGCTTCAAATACTTGCGATTATATGTGATATAACTTCGAATGCAGGCGAAACAACCGTGTTAGCTTCAAATCCATACCAAACACAAGATTTAGCTTCCAATCAATGCGAAGTAGAAGGCTTAGCTTCAAATCCAAGCGAAACACATGATTTAGCTTCAAATCAATGCGAAGTAGAAGGCTTAGCTTCAAATTCATGCGAAACGAATGATTGACCTTCAAATACTTGCGAATATAAGTGATATAGCTTCAAATGCAGGCGAAACAAACGAGATAGCTTCAAATACATGCGAAACGGTTGATTTAGGTTCAAATCAATGCGAAATAGAAGTCTTAGCTGCAAATCCATGCGACACAAATGATTTAGCTTCAAATACTTGCGATATAAGTAATATAGCTTCAAATGCAGGCGAAACAAACGAGTTAGCTTCAAATCCATGTGAAACACATCATTTAGCTGCAAATTCATGCGAAACACATGGTTTAGCTTAATATTCGTGCGAAACACATGGTTTAGCTTAATATTCATGCGAATCAAATGGTTCAGCTTCAAATACTTGTGATATACTTGGTTTAGCTTCATCTGCGTGCGAAACTAACGTGTTACCTTCAAATCCAAACCAAACACATGATTTAGCTTCAAATCAGTGCGACGTAGAAGTCTTAGCTTCAAATCAATGCGAAACAATAGGTTTAGCTTCAAATACTTGTGATATACATGATTTAGCTTCTACTGCAGGCGAAACAAACGAGTTGGCCTCAAATACAAGCGAATACATGGTTCAGCTTCAAATCAATACGAAGTAGGGGGCTTAAATACAAATCCATGAGAAACGAATGATTTATCTACAAATACTGGCGAATATAAGTGATATTGGTTCAAATGCAGGAGAAACAAATGAGTTAGCTTCAAATCCGAGCGAAACACATGATTTAGCTTCAAATCAATACGAAGTAGAAGGCTTAGCTTCAAATCCATGCGAAACGGATGACTGGGCTTCAAATACTTGCGATTATACGTGATATAACTTCGAATGCAGGCGAAACAACCGAGTTAGCTTCAAATCCATACCAAACACAAGATTTAGCTTCCAATCAATGCGAAGTAGAAGGCTTAGTTTCAAATCCAAGCGAAACACATGATTTAGCTTCAAATCAATGCGAAGTAGACGGCTTAGTTTCAAATCCAAGCGAAACACATGATTTAGCTTCAAACCAATGCGATGTAGAAGGCTTAGCTTCAAATCCAAGCGAAACACGTGGTTTAGCTTAATTTTCACTAGAATCAAATGGTTCAGCTTCAAATACTTGTGATATACATGATTTAGCATCAACTGCATTCGAAACAATCGAGTTAGCTTCAAATCCAAGCGAAACACATGATTTAGCTGCAAATCAATGCGAAGTAGAAGGCTTAGCTTCAAATCCATGCGAAACGGATGACTGAGCTTCAAATACTTGCGATTATGCGTGATATAACTTCGAATGCAGGCGAAACAAACGAGTTAGCTTCAAATCCATACCAAACACAAGTTTTAGCTTCCAATCAATGCGAAGTAGAAGGCTTAGTTTCAAATCCAAGCCTAACACATGATTTAGCTTCAAATCAATGCGAAGTAGAAGGCTTAGCTTCAAATCCAAGCGAAACACATGGTTTAGCTTAATTTTCACGAGAATCAAATGGTTCAGCTTCAAATACTTGTGATATACATGATTTAGCATCAACTGCATGCGAAACAAACGAGTTAGCTTCAAATCCATGCGAAACGCATGATTTATCTTCAAATCAATGCGAAGTAGAAGGCTTAGCATCAAATCCATGCGAAACAAATGGTTTTGATACAAATACTTGTGATATACATGATTTAGCTTCAACTGCATGCGAAACAAACAAGTTAGCTTCAAATCCATGCGGAACACATGATTTAGCTTCAAATCAAAGCGAAGTAGAAGGCTTAGCTTCAAATCCATGCGAAACAAATGGTTTTGCTACAAATACTTGTGATATACATGATTTAGCTTCAAATCTATGCGAAATAGAAGGCTGATCATCGAATCCATGCGAAACAAATAGTTTAGCTTCAAATAGTTGTGATATACGTGATTTAGCTTCAAATGTATGCGAAACAAACGAGTTAGCTTCAAATCCATGCGAAGCACATGATTTAGCTTCAAATCAATGCGAATCACATGGTTTAGCTTAATACTCATGCGAAACACATGGTTTAACTTAATATTCATGCGAAACAAATTGTTCAGCTTCAAATACCTGTGATATAAATGATTTAGCTTCAACTGCATCCAAAATTACCGAATTAGCTTCAAATCCAAGCGAAACACATGATTTAGCTTCAAATCAATGCGAACTAGAAGCCTTAGCTTCAAATCTATGCGAAACGAATGATTGAACTTCAAATACTTGCGAATGTAAGAGATATAGCTTCGAATGCAAGCAAAACAAACGAGTTAGATTCAAATTCATGCGAAACAAATGATTTAGCTTCAATTCAATGCGAAGTAGAAGGCTTAGTTTCAAATCCAAGCGAAAAACATGATTTAGCTTCAAATCAATGCGAAGTAGAAGGCTTTGTTTCAAATCCATGCGAATCAAATGGTTTTGGTTCAATTACTTGTGATATACATGATTTAGCTTCAAATGTATGCGAAACAAACGAGATAGCTCCAAATCCAAGCGAAACACATGGTTTAGCTTAATTTTCACGAGAATCAAATGGTTCAGCTTCAAATACTTGTGATATACATGATTTAGCATCAACGGCATGCGAAACAAACGAGTTAGCTTCAAATCCATGCGAAACGCATGATTTATCTTCAAATCAATGCGAAGTAGAAGGCTTAGCTTCAAATCCATGCGAAACAAATGGTTTTGATACAAATACTTGTGATATACATGATTTAGCTTCAACTGCATGCGAAACAAACAAGTTAGCTTCAAATCCATGCGGAACACATGATTTAGCTTCAAATCAAAGCGAGGTAGAAGGCTTAGCTTCAAATCCATGCGAAACAAATGGTTTTGCTACAAATACTTGTGATATACATGATTTAGCTTCAAATCTATGCGAAATAGAAGGCTGATCATCGAATCCATGCGAAACAAATAGTTTAGCTTCAAATAGTTGTGATATACGTGATTTAGCTTCAAATGTATGTGAAACAAACGAGTTAGCTTCAAATCCATGCGAAGCACATGATTTAGCTTCAAATCAATGCGAATCACATGGTTTAGCTTAATACTCATGCGAAACACATGGTTTAACTTAATATTCATGCGAAACAAATTGTTCAGTTTCAAATACTTGTGATTTACATGATTTAGCTTCAACTGCATTCAAAATAACCGTATTAGCTTCAAATCCAAGCGAATCACATGATTTAGCTTCAAATCAATGCGAACTAGAAGCCTTAGCTTCAAATCCATGCGAAACGAATGATTGAACTTCGAATACTTGCGAATGTAAGAGATATAGCTTCGAATGCAAGCAAAACAAACGAGTTAGATTCAAATTCATGCGAAACACATGATTTAGCTTCAAATCAATGCGAAGTAGAAGGCTTAGCTTCAAATCCAAGCGAAACATATGGTTTAGCTTAATTTTCACGAGAATCAAATGGTTCAGCTTCAAATACTTGTGATATACATGATTTAGCATCAACTGCATTCGAAACAATCGAGTTAGCTTCAAATCCAAGCGAAACACATGATTTAGCTTCACATCAATGCGAAGTGGAAGGCTTAGCTTCAAATACATGAGGAACAAATGCTTTAGGTTCAAATACTTGTAAAATACATGATTTAGAATCAACTGCAGGCGAAACAAACGAGTTGGCTTCAAATTCATGCGAAACACATGATTTAGCTTCAAATTCATTACAAAAACATGGTTTAGCTTAATACTCATCTGAAACACATGGTTTAACTTAGTATTCATGCGAAACAAATTGTTCAGCTTCAAATACTTGTGATATACATGATTGAGCTTCAACTGCAAGTGAAGCAAACGTGTTACCTTCAAATCCAAGCGAAACATATGATTTAGCTTCAAATCAATGCGAAGTAGAAGGCTTGGCTTCAAAATCCATGCGAAACGGATGATTAAGGTTCAAATACTTGTGATATACATGGTTTAGCTTCAAATGCAGGCGAAACAAACGAGTTAGCATCGAATACATGCGAAACGCATGATTTAGATTCAAATCAATGCGAAATAGAAGTCTTAGCTTCAAATCCATGCGAAAGAAATGGTTTAGCTTCAAATACTTGTGATATAAGAGGTGTAGCTTCAAATGTAGGCGAAACAATCGAGTTAGCTTCAAATCAATGTCGATCACATGATTTAGCTTCAAATCAATGCGAAGTAGAATGCTTATCTTCGAAACCATGCGACACAAATGATTTAGCTTCAAATACTTGCGATATAAGTAATATAGCTTCAAATGCATGCGAAACAAACGAGTTAGCTTCAAATCCAAGCGAAACACATGGTTTAGGTTCGAATCGATGCGAAGTAGTAGGCTTAGCTTCAGATCCATGCGACACAAATTATTTAGCTTCATATACTTGCGATATAAGTGATATAGCATCAAATGCAGGCGAAACAAACGAGTGAGCATCAAATTCAAGCGTAACACATGATTTAAATTCAAATCAATGCGAAGTAGAAGGCTTAGCTTCAAATCCATGTGAAACACATCATTTAGCTGCAAATTCATGCGAAACAAATGGTTTTGATACAAATACTTGTGATATACATGATTTAGCTTCAAATCTATGCGAAATAGAAGGCTGATCATCGAATCCATGCGAAACAAATAGTTTAGCTTCAAATAGTTGTGATATACGTGATTTAGCTTCAAATGTATGCGAAACAAACGAGTTAGCTTCAAATCCATGCGAAGCACATGATTTAGCTTCAAATCAATGCGAATCACATGGTTTAGCTTAATACTCATGCGAAACACATGGTTTAAATTAATATTCATGCGAAACAAATTGTTCAGCTTCAAATACTTGTGATATACATGATTTAGCATCAACTGCATCCGAAATAACCGAATTAGCTTCAAATCCAAGCGAAACACATGATTTAGCTTCAAATCAATGCGAACTAGAAGCCTTAGCTTCAAATCCATGCGAAACGAATGATTGAACTTCAAATACTTGCGAATGTAAGAGATATAGCTTCGAATGCAAGCAAAACAAACGAGTTAGATTCAAATTCATGCGAAACACATGATTTAGCTTCAATTCAATGGGAAGTAGAAGGCTTAGTTTCAAATCCAAGCGAAAAACATGATTTAGCTTCAAATCAATGCGAAGTAGAAGGCTTTGTTTCAAATCCATGCGAATCAAATGGTTTTGCTTCAATTACTTGTGATATACATGATTTAGCTTCAAATGTATGCGAAACAAACGAGATAGCTCCAAATCCAAGCGAAACACATGATTTAGCTTCAAATCAATGCGAAGTAGAAGGCTTAGCTTCAAATCCAAGCGAAACACGTGGTTTAGCTTAATTTTCACGAGAATCAAATGGTTCAGCTTCAAATACTTGTGATATACATGATTTAGCATCAACTGCATTCGAAACAATCGAGTTAGCTTCAAATCCAAGCGAAACACATGATTTAGCTTCAAATCAATACGAAGTAGAAGGCTTAGCTTCAAATCCATGCGAAACGGATGACTGGGCTTCAAATACTTGCGATTATACGTGATATAACTTCGAATGCAGGCGAAACAACCGAGTTAGCTTCAAATCCATACCAAACACAAGATTTAGCTTCCAATCAATGCGAAGTAGAAGGCTTAGTTTCAAATCCAAGCGAAACACATGATTTAGCTTCAAATCAATGCGAAGTAGACGGCTTAGTTTCAAATCCAAGCGAAACACATGATTTAGCTTCAAATCAATGCGAAGTAGAAGGCTTAGCTTCAAATCCAAGCGAAACACATGGTTTAGCTTAATTTTCACGAGAATCAAATGGCTCAGCTTCAAATACTTGTGATATACATGATTTAGCATCAACGGCATGCGAAACAAACGAGTTAGCTTCAAATCCATGCGAAGCACATGATTTAGCATCAAATCAATGCGAAGTAGAAGGCTTAGTTTCAAATCCAAGCGAATAACATGATTTAGCTTCAAATCAGTACGAAGTAGAAGGCTTTGTTTCAAATCCATGCGAATCAAATGGTTTTGGTTCAATTACTTGTGATATACATGATTTAGCTTCAAATGTATGCGAAACAAACGAGATAGCTCCAAATCCAAGCGAAACACATGATTTAGCTTCAAATCAATGCGAAGTAGAAGGCTTAGCTTCAAATCCATGCGAAACGGATGACTGGGCTTCAAATACTTGCGATTATACGTGATATAACTTCGAATGCAGGCGAAACAAACGAGTTAGCTTCAAATCCATGTGAAACACATCATTTAGCTGCAAATTCATGCGAAACACATGGTTTAGCTTAATATTCGTGCGAAACACATGGTTTAGCTTAATATTCATGCGAATCAAATGGTTCAGCTTCAAATACTTGTGATATACTTGGTTTAGCTTCATCTGCGTGCGAAACTAACGTGTTACCTCCAAATCCAAACCAAACACATGATTTAGCTTCAAGTCAGTGCGACGTAGAAGTCTTAGCTACAAATCAATGCGAAACAATAGGTTTAGCTTCAAATACTTGTGATATACATGATTTAGCTTCTACTGCAGGCGAAACAAACGAGTTGGCCTCAAATACAAGCGAATACATGGTTCAGCTTCAAATCAATACGAAGTTGGGGGCTTAGATACAAATCCATGAGAAACGAATGATTTATCTGCAAATACTGGCGAATATAAGTGATATTGGTTCAAATGCAGGAGAAACAAATGAGTTAGCTTCAAATCCGAGCGAAACACATGATTAGGATCCAAATCAATGCGAAGTAGAAGGTTTAGCTTCAAATCCATGCGAAACGGATGACTGGGCTTCAAATACTTGCGATTATACGTGATATAACTTCGAATGCAGGCGAAACAACCGAGTTAGCTTCAAATCCATACCAAACACAAGATTTAGCTTCCAATCAATGCTAAGTAGAAGGCTTAGTTTGAAATCCAAGCGAAACACATGATTTAGCTTCAAATCAATGCGAAGTAGAAGGCTTAGTTTAAAATCCAAGCGAAACACATGATTTAGCTTCAAATCAATGCGAAGTAGAAGGCTTAGCTTCACATCAATGCGAAACAAGTGGTTTATCTTCAAATTACTGTGATACACATGATTTAGCATCAACTGCAGGCGAAACATACGAGTTAGCTTCAAATCCAAGCGAAACACGCGATTTAGATTCAAATTCATCCGAAACACATGGTTTAGCTTAATATTCATGCGAAACAGATGGTTTAGATTCAGATACTTGTGATAAACATGATGAAGCTTCAACTGCATGCGAAACAAACGAGTTAGCTTCAAATGCAAGCGAAAGACACGATTTAGCTTCAAATTATTGCGAAGTAGGACGCTTAGCTTCAAATTCATGCAAAACGAATGGTTTAGCTTCAAATACTTGTGAATATAAGTGATATAGCTTCAAATGCAGACGAAACAGACGAGTTAGCTTCAAATCAATTCGAATCACATGATTTAGCTTCAAATCAATGCGAAGTAGAAGACTTATCTTCGAAACCATGCAAAACAATTGGTTTAGCTTCAAATACTTGCGAATATAAGTGATATAGCTTCAAATCCATGCGAAACAAATGACTTAGCTTCAAATTCATGCGAAACACATGGTTTAGCTTAATATTCATGGGAAACAGATGGTTTAGATTCAGATACTTGTGATAAACATAATTTAGCTTTAATTGCATACGAAACAAACGAGTTAGATTCAAATCCAAGCGAAACACATAATTTAGCTTCAAAATCAAGCGAAGTAGAATGCTTAGCTTCAAAT
Source organism: Megalopta genalis (assembly GCF_051020955.1). Classification (NCBI taxonomy): domain Eukaryota; kingdom Metazoa; phylum Arthropoda; class Insecta; order Hymenoptera; family Halictidae; genus Megalopta; species Megalopta genalis. The sequence goes on from NW_027476463.1 coordinate 154,563, forward strand.
CCATGCGAAACGCATGATTTAGCTTCAAATAATTTTTTTATACACGATTTGGCGTCATCTGCATTAATAATGAAACAAGTTAGCTTCAAATCCAAGCGAAACACATGATTTAGCTTCAAATCATTGCGAAGTAGAAGGCTTAGCTTCAAATCGATATGAAACACATGATTTAGCTTGAAATCAATGCGAAGTAGAAGGCTTTGCTTAAAATCTATGTGAAACAAATGGTTTAGCTTCAAATACTTGTGATATAAATCATTTACCTTCAAATGCAGGCGAAACGGACAAGTTAGCTTCAAATTCATGCGAAACACATCGTTTAGATTCATATTCATGCGAAGCACATGCTTTAACTTAATATTCATGCGAAACTAATTGTTCAGCTTCAACTACTTGTGATATACATGATTGAGCTTCAACTGCATGTGAAACAAACGTGTTAACTACAAATCCAAGCGAAACTCATGATTTAGCTTCAAATCAATGCGAAGTAGAAGGGTTAGCATCAAATCCAAGTGAATCACATGATTTAGATTCAAATCAATGCGAAGTAGAAGGCTTAGATTCAAATCCATGCGAAACTAATGGTTTATCTTCAAATACTTGTTATATACATGATTTAGCTTGAACAGCATGCGAGACGAACGAGTTAGCTTCAAATCCAAGCGAAACACGTGATTTAGATTCAAATTCATCCGAAACACATGGTTTAGCTTAATATTCATGCGAAACAGATGGTTTAGATTCAGATACTTGTGATAAACATGATGAAGCTTCAACTGCATGCGAAACAAACGAGTTAGCTTCAAATGCATGCGAAAGACACGATTTAGCTTCAAATTATTGCGAAGTAGGACGCTTAGCTTCAAATTCATGCAAAACGAATGGTTTAGCTTCAAATACTTGTGAATATAAGTGATATAGCTTCAAATGCAGACGAAACAGACGAGTTAGCTTCAAATCAATTCGAATCACATGATTTAGCTTCAAATCAATGCGAAGTAGAAGACTTATCTTCGAAACCATGCAAAACAATTGGTTTAGCTTCAAATACTTGCGAATATATGTGATATAGCTTCAAATCCATGCGAAACAAATGACTTAGCTTCAAATTCATGCGAAACACATGGTTTAGCTTAATATTCATGGGAAACAGATGGTTTAGATTCAGATACTTGTGATAAACATAATTTAGCTTTAATTGCATACGAAACGAACGAGTTAGATTCTAATCCAAGCGAAACACATAATTTAGCTTCAAAATCAAGCGAAGTAGAATGCTTAGCTTCAAATCCATGCGAAACGCATGATTTAGCTTCAAATACTTTTTTTTATACACGATTTGGCGTCATCTACATGAATAATCAAACAAGTTAGCTTCAAATCCAAGCGAAACACATGATTTAGCTTCAAATCATTGCGAAGTAGAAGGCTTAGCTTCAAATCGATATGAAACACATGATTTAGCTTGAAATCAATGCGAAGTAGAAGGCTTTGCTTAAAATCTATGTGAAACAAATGGTTTAGCTTCAAATACTTGTGATATAAATCATTTACCTTCAAATGCAGGCGAAACGGACAAGTTAGCTTCAAATCCATGCGGAACACATGATTTAGCTTCAAATCAATGCGAAGTAGAAGGCTTAGCTACACATCAATGCGAAACAAGTGGTTTATCTTCAAATTCCTGTGATACACATGATTTAGCATCAACTGCAGGCGAAACAAACGAGTTAGCTTCGAATCCAAGCGAAACAAGTGATTTAGCTTCAAATTCATGCGAAACACATCGTTTAGATTCATATTCATGCGAAGCACATGCTTTAACTTAATATTCATGCGAAACTAATTGTTCAGCTTCAAGTACTTGTGATATACATGATTGAGCTTCAACTGCATGTGAAACAAACGTGTTAACTACAAATCCAAGCGAAACTCATGATTTAGCTTCAAATCAATGCGAAGTAGAAGCGTTAGCATCAAATCCAAGTGAATCACATGATTTAGATTCAAATCAATGCGAAGTAGAAGGCTTAGATTCAAATCCATGGGAAGTAGAAGGCATAGAATCAAATACATGTGAAACAAATGGTTTAGCTTCAAATACTTGTGATATACATCATTTACCTTCAAATGCAGGCGAAACGAACGAGTTAGCTTCAAATCCATGCGAAAGACACGATTTAGCTTCAAATTATTGCGAAGTAGGACGATTAGCTTCAAATTCATGCAAAACGAATGGTTTAGCTTCAAATACTTGTGAATATAAGTGATATAGCTTCAAATGCAGACGAAACAGACGAGTTAGCTTCAAATCAATTCGAATCACATGATTTAGCTTCAAATCAATGCGAAGTAGAAGACTTATCTTCGAAACCATGCAAAACAATTGGTTTAGCTTCAAATACTTGCGAATATATGTGATATAGCTTCAAATCCATGCGAAACAAATGACTTAGCTTCAAATTCATGCGAAACACATGGTTTAGCTTAATATTCATGGGAAACAGATGGTTTAGATTCAGATACTTGTGATAAACATAATTTAGCTTTAATTGCATACGAAACAAACGAGTTAGATTCTAATCCAAGCGAAACACATAATTTAGCTTCAAAATCAAGCGAAGTAGAATGCTTAGCTTCAAATCCATGCGAAACGCATGATTTAGCTTCAAATACTTTTTTTTATACACGATTTGGCGTCATCTGCATGAATAATCAAACAAGTTAGCTTCAAATCCAAGCGAAACACATGATTTAGCTTCAAATCATTGCGAAGTAGAAGGCTTAGCTTCAAATTCATGCGAAACGAATGATTGACCGTCAAATACTTGCGAATATGAGTGATATAGCTTCAAATGCAGGCGAAACAAACGAGTTAGCTTCGAATACATGCGAAACGCATGATTTAGATTCAAATCAATGCGAAATAGAAGTCTTAGATTCAAATCCATGCGAAAGAAATGGTTTAGCTTCAAATACTTGTGATATAAGTGATATAGCTTCAAATGTAGGCGAAACAATCGAGTTAGCTTCAAATCAATGCAAAGTAGGAGGCTTATCTTCAAATCCATTCTAATCATATGAATTAGCTTCTAATACTTGTAATATACTTTATTTAGCTTCAACTGCATGCGAAACAAACGAGTTAGCTACAAATTCAAGCGCGACACATGGCTTAGCTTCAAATACTTGTGATATACATGATTTAGCTTCAACTGCATGCGAAACAAACAAGTCAGCTTCAAATCCAAGCGAAACTCATGATTTATCATGGAAAAATGCAAGCGAAATGATCGAGTTAGCTTCAAATAAATGCGAAACACATGATTTAGCTTCAAATTCATGGGAAGTAGAAGACTTATCATCGAAACCATGCGAAACAAATGGTTTTATCTTCAAATAATTTTGATATAAATGATTTAGCTTTAAATTCATGCGGAACTCATCGTTTAGATTCATATTCATGCGAAGCCCATGGTTTAACTTAATATTCATGCGAAACAAATTGTGCAGCTTCAAATACTCGTGATATACATGACTGAGCTTCAACTGCATGTGAAACAAACGTGTTACCTTCAAACCCAAGCGAAACACATGATTTAGCTTCACATCAATGCGAAGTAGAAGGGTTAGCATCAAATCCAAGTGGATCGCATGATTTAGATTCAAATCAATGCGAAGTAGAAGGCTTAGCTTCAAATTCATGCGAAACGAATGATTGACCGTCAAATACTTGCGAATATAAGTGATTTAGCTTCAAATGCAGGCGAAACAAACGAGTTAGCTTCAAATACATGCGAAACACACGATTTAGCTTAAAATCAATACGAAGTAGAAGGCTTATCTTCGAAACCATGCGATACGAATGACTGAGCTTCAAATACTTGCGATTATACGTGGTATAACTTCGAATGTAGGTGAAACAAACGAGTTAGCTTCAAATCCAAGCGAAACACATGGTTTAGCTTCAAATCAAAGCGAAGTAGAAGGCTTCTCCTCAAATCCATGTGAATCACATAACTAGATTCAAATCCATGCGAAGTAGAAGGATTAGCTTCAAATACATGAGAAGCAAATGGTTCAGCTTCAAATACTTGTGATATACTTGGTTTAGCTTCAAATGCAGGAGAAACAAAAGATTCAGCTTCAAATCCAAGCGAAACTCATGATTTATCATCGAATAATGCAGGCGAAACGATCGAATTAGCTTCAAATCCATGCGAAACGGATGACTGAGCTTCAAATACTTGCGATTATACGTGATATAAATTCGAATGCAGGCAATCAACCGTGTTAGCTTCAAATCCATAGCAAACACAAGATATAGCTTCCAATCAATGCAAAGTAGAAGGCTCAGTTTCAAATCCAAGCGTAACACATGATTTAGCTTCAAATCAATGCGAAGTAGAAGGCTTAGCTTCAAATTCTTGCGAAACAAATGGTTTTGCTTCAAATACTTGTGATATACATGATTTAGCGTCAACTGCATGCGATACAAACGAGTTAGCTTCAAATCCAAGCGAAACACATGATTAAGCTTCCAATTAATGCGAAGTAGATGGCTTTGCTTCAAATTCATGCGAAACGAATGATTGACCTTCAAATACTTGCGAATATAAGTGATATAGCTTCAAATGCATGCGAAACAAACGAGTTAGCTTCAAATTCATGCGAAACGCATGATGTAGCTTCAAATCAATGCGAAGTAGAAGGCTTAGCTTCAAATCCATGCGACACATATGAATTAGCTTCAAATACTTGCGATTATACGTGATATAACTTCGAATGCAGGCGAAACACACGAGTTTGCTTTACATCCATGCGAAACACATGATTTAGATTCAAATCAATGCGAAGACGTAGACTTAGCATCAAACCCATGCGACACAAATGATTTAGCTTCAAATACTTGCGAATGTAAGTGATATAGCCTCGACTACATGCGAAACAAACGAGTTATCTTCAAATCCAAGCGAAACACATGATTTAGTTGCAAATCAGTGCGAAGTAGTAGGCTTAGCTACAAATCCATGCGAAGCAAATGGTTTAGCTTCAAATACTTGTAGTATACAGTATTTAGCTTCAACTGCATTCGAATCAAACGAGTTTGCTTCAAATCCAAGCGAATCACATGATTCAGCTTCAAATGAATGCGAAGTAGAAGTCTCAGTTTCAAATCCATGCGAATCAAATGGTTTAGCTTCAAATACTTGTTTATACATGATTAAGCTTCAACTGCATGCGAAACGAACGAGTTCGCATCAAATCCATGCGTAACACATGATTTAGCTTCAAATCAATGCGAAGTGGTAGGCTTAGATTCACATACATGAGAAACAAATGGTTCAGCTTCAAATACTTGCGATATACATGATTTAGCTTCAACTGCATGCGAAAGAAACGTGATAGCTTTAAATCCATGCGAAACACATGATTTATCTCCAAATCAATGCGAAGTAAAAGGCTTATCTTCAAATCCATGCGAAACAAATGGTTTAGCTTCAAATACTTGTGATATACATGATTTAGTTTCAACTGCATGCCAAAAAAACGAGTGAGGTTCAATTCCATGCGAAACACATGATTTACCTCCAAATCAATGCGATATAGAAGGCTGCTTTTCGAATCCATGCGAAACAAATGGTTTAGCTTCAAATTCTTGCGAATCACATGGTGTAGCTTCAAATCCTTGCGATACAAATGGTTTAGCTTCAAATACTTGTTTATACATGATTAAGCTTCAACTGCATGGGAAACGAACGAGATAGCATCAAATCCATGCGTAACACATGATTTGCTTCAAATCAATGCGAAGTGGTAGGCTTAGCTTCACATACATGAGAAACAAATGTTTTAGATCCAAATAATTGTGGTATACATGATTTGGCTTCAGCTGCGTGGGAAACAAACGAGTTATCTTGAAATCCAAGCGAAGCACATGATTTAGCTTCAAATCAATGCGAAGTTGAAGGCTTAGCTTCAAATACATGCGAAGGGAATGATTAAGTTTCAAATACTTGCGAATAGAAGTGTTATAGCTTCAACTGCATGCGAAACAAACGAGTTAGCTTCAAATCAATGCGAAACAAATGGTTTAGCTTCAAATACTTATGATATACATGATTTAGCTTCAACTGCATGCGAAACAAACGAGTTATCTTGAAATCCAAGCGAAGCACATGATTTAGCTTCAAATTCTCACAAATCACATGGTTCAGCTTCAAATTCTTGCGATACAAATGGTTTAGCTTCAAATACTTGTTTATACATGATTACGCTTCAACTGCATGCGAAACGAACGAGTTCGCATCAAATCCATGCGTAACACATGATTTAGCTTCAAATCAATGCGAAATGGTAGGCTTAGATTCACATACATGAGAAACAAATGGTTCAGCTTCAAATACTTGTGGTATACATGATTTAGCTTCAACTGCATGCGAATCAAACGAGTTGGCTTTAGCCTTGAAATCAATGCGAAGTAGAACGCTTAGCTTCAAATCCATGCGAATAAAATGGTTTAGCTTCACATACTTGTTATATACATGATTTAGCTTCAACTGCATGAGAAACCAACGGGCTGGCTTCAAATTCATGCGAAACACATGATTTACCTTCAAATCAATGCGAAGTAGAAGGCTTAGCTTCAAATCCATGCGAATTAAATGGTTTAGCTTCACATAGTTGTGATATACATGATGTAGCTTCAAATGCAGGCGAAACAATCGAGTTAGATTCAAATCCATGCGAAACACATGATTTAGCTTCAAATTCATTCGAAACACATGGTTTAGCTTAATATTCATGCGAAACAATTGTTCAGCTTCAAATATATGTGATATACATCATTTAGATTCAACTGCATTCGAAACAAACGTGTTAGCTACAAATCCAAGCGAAAAACATGATTTAGCTTCAAATCAATACGAAGTAGGTGGCATAGCTTCAAATCCACGCGAAACGAATGATTTATCTTCAAATACTGGCGAATATAAGTGATATTGGTTCAAATGCAGGCGAAACAAACGAGTTATCTTCAAACCAATGCGAAACACGTGACTTGGCATCAAATAAATGCGATGTAGAAGGCTTAGCTTCAAATCCATGCCAAACAAATGGTTCAGCTTCAAATAATTGTGATATACATGATTTAGCTTCAACTGCAGGCGATACGAACGAGTTGACTTCAAAACCAAGCGAACACATGATTTAGCTTCAAATCAATACGAAGTAGGAGGCTTAGCTTCAAATCCATGCGAAACGAATGATTTATCTTCAAATACTGGCGAATATAAGTGATATTGGTTAAAATGCAGACGAAACAAACGAGGTATTTTCAAATCAATGCGAAACACGTGATTTAGCATAAAATAAATGCGAAGTAGAAGGCTGAGCTTCAAATCCATGCGAAACAAATGGTTCAGCTTCAAATAATTGTGATATACATGATTCAGCTTCAACTGCAGGCGAAACAAACGAGTTGGCTTCAAATCCAAGCGAATACATGATTTAGCTTCAAATCAATACGAAGGAGGAGGCTTAGATTCAAATCCATGCGAAACGAATGATTTATCTTCAAATACTGGAGAATATAAGTGATATTGGTTCATATGCCGGCGAAACAAACGAGTTAGCTTCAAATCCAAGCGAAACACATGATTTAGCTTCAAATCAATGCGCAGTAGAAGGCTTAGCTTCAAATTCACGCGAAACAATTGGTTCAGCTTCAAATAATTGTGATATACATGATTTAGCTTCAACTGCATGCGAATCAAACGAGTTGGCTTCAAACCCAAGCGAATACATGATATAGCCTTGAAATCAATGCGAAGTAGAACGCTTAGCTTCAAATCCATGCGAATAAAATGGTTTAGCTTCACATACTTGTTATATACATGATTTAGCTTCAACTGCATGAGAAACCAACGAGCTGGCTTCAAATTCATGCGAAACACATGATTTAGCTTCAAATCAATGAGAAGTAGAAGGCTTAGCTTCAAATCCATGCGAAACAAATGGTTCAGCTTCAAATAATTGTGATATACATGATTCAGCTTCAAATGCAGGCGAAACAAACGAGTTAGCTCCAAATCCAGGCGAAACACATGATTTAGCTTCAAATCAATGCGAAATAGAAGACCTAGATTCAAATCCATGCGAAACAAATGATTTAGCTTCAAATTCTTGCGATATATGTGATATAGATTCAAATGCAGGCGAAACAGACGAGTTAGCGCCAAAGCCATGCGAAACACATGATTTAGCTTCAATTTCATGCCGAACACATGGATTGGCTTAATACTCATGCGAAACAAATGGTGCAGCTTCAGATACTTGTGATATACATGATATAGGTTCAACTGCATGCGAAACAATCTAGTTAGCTTTAAATACAAGCGAAATACATGATTTAGATTCAAATCAATGCGAAGTAGAAGGCTTAGTTTCAAATCCATGCGAAACACATGGTTTAGCTTCAAATACGTGTGATATACATGATTAAGTTTCAAATGAAGGCGAAACAAACGAGTTATCTTCAAATCGATACGGAACACATGATTTAGCTTCAAAACATGCGAAGTAGAAGGTTTATCTTCGAAACCATGCGAAACAAATGGTTTAGCTACAAATTCTTCTGATATACATGATTTAGCTTCAAATAAATGCGAAGCAGAAGGCTTAGCTTCTGGTACATGAGAAACAAATGATTTACCTTCAGATAATTGCAATGTAAGTGATATAGATTCAAATGCATGCGAAACAATCGAGTTAGCTTCAAATCAATGCGAAGTGAAAATCTTAGCTCCAAATCCATGCGAAACAAATGGTTCAGCTACAAATACTTGTGATATACATGATTTAGCATCAACTGCATGCGATACAAACGAGTTAGCTTCAAATCCATGCGAAACACATGATTTAGCTTCAAATCAATGCGAAGTGGAAGGCTTAGCTCCAAATCCATGCGAAACGAATGATTAACCTTCAAATACTTGCGAATATAAGAGATATAGCTTCAAATGCAGGCGAAACACTCGAGTTAGCTTCAAATCCATGCGAAACACATGATTTCGCTTCAAATCAGTGCGAAATAGAAGACTTAGCTCCAAATACATGCGAAACAAATGATTTAGCTTCAAATTCTTGCGATATATGTGATATAGATTCAAATGCTGGCGACACAAACGAGTTAGCTTCAAATCCTTGCGAAACACATGATTTAGCTCAAATTCATGCGGAACACATGGTTTAGCTTAATATTCATGCGAAACAAATGGTGCAGTTTCAGATACTTGTGATATACATTATATAGGTTCAACTGCATGCGAAACAATCTAGTTAGCTTCAAATCAAGCGAAATACATGATTTAGATTCAAATCACTGCGATAGAAGTGATATAGCTTCAAATGCGGGCGAAACAAACGAGTCAGCTTCAAATCCATGTGAAACACATGATTTATCTTCCAATTCATGCAAAACACTTGGTCTAGCTTAATATTCATGCGAAACACATGGTCTAGCTTAATATTCATGAGAATCAAATGGTTCAGCTTAAAATACTTGTGATATACATGATTTAGCATCAACTGCATGCGAAACAAACGAGTGAGCTTCAAATTCAAGCGTAACGTATGAATTAGTTTCAAATCAATGCGAAGCCGATGGCTTAGCATCAAATCCATGCGACACAAATGATTTAGCTTCAAATACTTGCGAATATAAGTGATATAGCTTCAAATGCAGGACAAACACACGAGTTAGCTTCAAATTCATGCGACACACTTGATATAGCTTGAAATCAATGCGAAGTAGAAGGCTTAGATTTATGGATTTGTGTGGCATCAAATCCATGCCACACAAATTATTTAGATTCATATACTTGCGACATAAGTGACATAGATTCAACTGCATGCTAAACAAACGAGTTATCTTCAAATCCATCCGAAACACATTATTTATCTTCAAATCAATGCGAAGTAGAAGGATTAGCATCAAATCCGTGCGATACACATTATTTAGATTCATATACTTGCGATATAAGTGATATAGCTATAAATGCAGGCGAAACAAACGAGTGACCTTCAAATCCAAGCGAAACACATGATTCTGCTTCAAATCAATGCGAAGTAGATGGCTTAGATTCAAATCCATGCGAAACGAATGGTTTAGCTTCAAATACTTGCGATATAAGTGATATAGCTTCAAATGCATGCGAAACAAATGAGTTAGCTTCAAATCAATGCCAAGCAGAAGGCTTATCTTCAAATTCTTGCGAAACAAATGGTTTAGCTTCAAATACTTGTGATATACATGAGTTAGCTTCAACTTCATGCTAAACAAACGAGTTATCTTCAAATCAATGCGAAACACATGATTCAGCTTCAAATCAATGCGAAGTAGAAGGATTAGCATCAAATCCATGCGACACAGATTATTTAGATTCATATACTTGCGATATAAGTGATATAGCTTCAAATGCAGGCGAAACAAACGAGTGAACTTCAAATCCAAGCGGAACACATGATTCAGCTTCAAATCAATGCGAAGTAGATGGCTTAGCTTCAAATCCATGCGAAACAAATGGTTTAGCTTCAAATACTTGCTGTTGAGGACTCATCAGATGGATGACGGAGATCCTCTGAATATTGCACTTGGTGCCGACTAACTCGAAGGACCACCCACTGTAGTCGGACTAAATGAAATGCTAGTACTCTATTTGTAACACGCAACCTAACCGTTATGCGTATCTCTCTATGTCTTCTGTTCTGTTCTGTCTGAAAGTCTAAGGTGTCCTCTTCTGAAGCTCTAAAAATGTTCTGTACTTTTCTGATGTTCTGTGCTTTCTGTCTGTCTGTTCCGTGTTTTCTGTCCCCTAGAGGATCGGAGTCATGCCTAATATCACCTCGGTCCTCCCTACTTCTCTTTACCTAGTGCGGGCGGCAAGGAATTACGGTCCAATCACTGCAATCCCAAATCTAGTGAGACTGCCCCAAAACGGTGGGCCGGGAGTTAGGAGGGAGAGTGGCAAAATAACTCCTGCTAGACATCCCGCGCTGATGGGCCTACGTGCCCGAACAATGCCAGACCCAACCGTAATTGACTGGACCGTAATCAAGGACCAGGAGACGTTATGAAGGTGCTGCATGTGCCCGGGAACGGCCCGGGCCAGACCCATACCGTCCGGGTACCGAAGCACATGGCCCCTGCCATAAATCGTGGCCACTTGGCCGGAACATACCGCCCACCTTGAACATGCATCGCATGTTCAACTATGTCTATATTTGTTAACCCATATAAGTGTAAGCTTATGATTTGATTACAATCTACGTATTCTGTGTGAATATTACAATATTTACAATGATCGAAATTTACACTATACATAGTTGCGCTACACCTCGTGTGACATTTCTAAGTGATCTAAAGGTATTATACACAATTTTGTCACGGGTCGTTTAATTGTTCCGGTTCACGTTCTGACTGTTGCGACACGAATCACTCCATCTGTACCAGGGTGTACCTGAACGATTCTTCCCATGCTCCACTGTAACGGGGGTAGATTGTCCTCCTTGATGATTACCAAGGAATCCACGGCTAATTTCGACGTGGTGGAAGGCTGCCATTTGTGTCGTTGCTGTAACTGTTGTATACCTTCCCGCTGCCACCTTTGCCAGAAATGCTGGACCATTTGCTGGATTAGCTGGTATCTGTTGAGTCGAGTGACCTTGATATCTCGTAGGTCATCAGATGGCAGTGTTGTAAGGGCAGTACCAATTAAAAAATGCCCAGGAGTCAAAGGGTTTAGATCTGTGGGATCTGAGGATAATGGTGAAAGTGGACGTGAATTTAAACTGGATTCTATTTGCGTCAGTAACGTATATAGCTCTTCGAACGTGAACCTCTGATCTCCTATAACGCGTGTGAGGTGGTATTTAGGAGATTTGACCGCTCCCTCCCACAATCCACCAAAGTGTGGAGAGTGCGCAGGAATTAATCGCCATTCGATGGATTCCTGTCTTAGTGCGTTTGCAATTTTTTCGTTGTGTTGTTTGTCCTTAATTAAGATATTTAGCTCAACTAGCTCATTCCGCGCCCCAATGAAGTTTGTACCGTTATCGGATATGATACAATGACATCGTCCCCGTCGGGCAATAAAACGCCGGAAACAGTTTATGAAAGCGTCGGTACTCAAGCCGGTAGCTAATTCCAAATGTACGGCCTTCGTAACGAAACATACAAAAATGCATAGGTATGCCTTGACTGTTACCTTGCTTCTCGTTCTTTCCTTTGTAAAAAATGGGCCTGCGTAATCGACTCCACAGGTAAAAAAACGTCGCACTGGGGTGACTCTCGACGCAGGTAATTGACCCATCTGATAGGTTTGACTCAATGGGTTTGTTTTAAAGCACCGTACACATTTCCGTATGTTTCGTTTTACATTATGTTTTGCTGAGACTAAACAATACCTTGTTTGTAATGACGTTAAAACAGCCTGACATCCCGCATGCATTAACCTGTGATGTTCGCATTTGATTATTAAATCCGTTAGCGGATGCTTTGGTGGCAATATGATCGGATGTTTTTGATCGTAGTCTATGGGTGCGTTGGATAGTCTTCCGCCCACCCTGAGTAGTCCGCCATTGTCCAGAAATACATTTAGGGACCGTAGCGCACTGGAATTTGGAAGTGCTTGTTGCGTTTGTACTAATCTGATCTCTGTCGAAAATGCCTCCCTTTGCGCAAGTAATTCCAAACGTGTTCTCGCTGCATTGATTTCTATTGTTGTCAATGAACCCGTTATTAGCGAACCTGATGCGTCACCTTCTAATTTTTTAACTCGATTTCTCATAAATTTGGCAAATCTGAGACAGTATGCTATGCTTCTGAGTAATCGCGTATAGGTTGAAAATATCCTGACAATGCTACTCTCTGCAGTCGATATAGTCAACATAACCGGTTTCCTTTCCTTCTCTTCCGGAACGTCGATAGGGTTATCTAACGCGCTAGGCCATAGACTTGAGCTCTGACGTAACCAGGTGGGACCGTCCCACCAAATGGTTGTGTTCTGCAATGTACCTGGTTTTGTGCCTCGCGAAATTAAATCTGCCGGGTTGTCTTCAGAGGCTACATGTCTCCAACTATCACTTGACGTTAAACCTTGAATTTGCGATACTCTATTGGCTACGAAGGTTTTCCATTTGTTTGGGGAGCTTCGAAGCCAGGCGAGGGTGATCGTCGAATCTGTCCACAGGTATTCCTTAAACCTTACTGTGTCTAATGCTATTCTAACTTTGCTTACTACATTTGCTAGTAATAATGCACCGCATAATTCTAATCTCGGTAATGAAATGGTTTTGAGCGGTGCGACTCTGGACTTTGCACACAATAAGCGCGTTACCCAACTACCTGACAGATCCCTAGAGCGCAGGTAAACACAAGCCCCGTACGCCTTCTCGGACGCGTCTGAAAACCCGTGCAGTTCTATATCATCTAAACACTCTGAAATTGCACATCGCGAGATGTTCATTGCTCCTACCTTGCTAATATCTTGGCGGTATTGGAGCCATTGACTATGCAGGTTCTGCGGTATTGATTGATCCCAACCTATCTGAGTCTGCCATAGTTGTTGTAGGATCAATTTTGCGACTATTACAATGGGGGATATTAGACCTAACGGGTCAAAAATTTGAGCTATTTCAGAAAGAATAGTACGTTTTGTGACACGCTGGTTCTGTGGGGATTCTACTCTAAACATTAAGTGGTCGGTCGTCGGTGACCACAAGAGGCCTAACGTTTTTGGGTCTTTATCTACGGCGATTTCGCGATTTCTCTCTGTACTGTCTGTTGCTGTAACTGTCGGGCAATTGCTTGCCCATTTACGAAGGTCCATACCTGCTTGTGATAGAATTTGCGTCAGCTCCCTTTTCAGCGTTTCTATTTCCTGTTCTGTTTGAGCCCCAGTTAATAAATCGTCTACGTAAAAATCATTGATTATAACCTTACTGCTCGTCGGAAATGTGTGAGCACAGGTCAGTCCAATTTCGTGCAGAGTACGAGTCGCTAGGAAAGGAGCGGATGCTGTATCATAAGTTACTGTGTTTAACTCGTACTCTTGGACTGGGAGATGGGGCTGTGCTCGCCACAAAAGTCTTTGATACTTCCTATCTGCTGGATGAACTAAAATTTGTCGATACATTTTAGCAATATCGGCCGACAGGACGTACCGATTATATCGAAAACGAATTAAAATGGAAATTAAATCGCTTTGAACTGTAGGGCCCACTAATTGGATGTCGTTCAATGCAAGGTCTGATGAGGATTTTGCTGATCCATCGAACACAACACGAAGCTTCGTTGTCGTGCTGCCTTCCTTGAATACAGCGTGGTGGGGAAGTTAGTAGGCGGATTGCTCGTGTGTACCTTCTACAATGCGCGACATATGCCCTAACGTCTCATATTCTGACATGAATTCTGTATACTGCTGACTTTTTTCTGGATATCTTGCTAACCACCTTTCTAACGATTATAACCGCCGTTCAGCTTGCGCTCGCGAAGTACCTAATTCATTTGCGTTGGATTTAAACGGTATTCTAACGATATATCTACCGTCCGTGTCTCGTCTTATGGTTTCCCTAAAATGTGCCTCGCATTCATCGATTAACCTAGTATCGCTTGGGGTTAGTTCCTCTATGTCCCAAAACCTCTCTAATTGAGATTGTAGGTCATTGAGTGTGGCTAAACAACACTTATTGTCTTGTGATAATTTCTTGTCTGCCCAGGTAGGAGTGCCTCCCAAAACCCAACCGAGTTGGGTCTTTTGCAAGAGCAGGTTGGAAGTTGATTTATGTTGACCGACACATAGCAATGTCCAAAATAGACCTGCTCCAATGAGTATATCTATTGGCCGTTGTAAATGGAATTCTGGATCGGCTAGCTCTATGTGACTTGGAATTTCTATTTTTTCTCTATGTATCTGAAAATTGGGCATGTCTGACGTGATGGTTTCTATTGATAGGCATTGTACCGTGTGTTGAGATTTATTATATCGCGAATGAATTGTTAATGTTGCTCTACCTTCTATGGAATTTACTGCCCTTCCTAATCCTGTCACTGTTGAACTTATTGCAGTCGGTTTGATGCCGAGTCGTTTGCAAAATTCCGTGGTTATAAAATTTGCTTGAGATCCCGAATCTGATAATACCCTGCATTTATGTGACCCCCCTTGTCCTTGACATAAACTATTGCTGTTGATAATACGGCATGCCCTATTGTATTTGCTACGTTAGCTGTGAGTACTGGGGGTTCTCGCGAATCTGATTCTCCTGTATCCGCGTAGCCTTCTTCTGCGCGTTTGAATTCGGGATTATGTAATAAGGAATGATGCTTCCTTCCACACTGTTTGCAATGACTCCGTGTACACGCCCGTACCCGATGTGCCGATGACAAACAATTGAAACACAGCCGGGCTTCTTGCACTATCTTTGTTTTTGTATTTAAATCGCTGTTCTTAAATTTCTCACAGTTATATATCGCGTGATTGGCCTTGCATGCGGGGCACCCGGCTGAGTTAACTACATGCGAAGCTATGTAGTTGTAACGAGGGGTATTATTTGTTCCTCGAGGTCGCTGGTCGACCCTGGATGCAGCTCCCTGAACACTGACCGCGATATTTGCTAAATATTTGGAACGTTCTTCTATAAACGCAGATAATTGACCAAATGTAGGCATTTCCGACTGAGATATTATTCTCCTTTCCCATTCTCTCATGGACACTTGACCTAACTTTCTGGACAATAATGGAACTAACATGGTATCCCAAGTTTCAACCGATTCACCCAAAGACATTAACGCTATTCTATGATTTGTAGCTTCGTCCAGAAATTCCCGCAATGTGATGTCTGATTCCCTTTGAATGGATTTTAAATCAAGTAATGAATTTACATGATGCCGCTTGAGACTTGTGGAATCTTCATATCGCGACTTGAGTAATTCCCATGCATGTCTGTAATTTGTTCCGGACATGCCTAACGCTTGAATCACACAAGCCGCTACCCCCTTGAGTGAGGTATTTAAATAATGGAACCGTTGTATGTCTGTTAATGAATTATTCTCGTGAATCACTGATGTAAATGTGTCTTTAAATTTCACCCAATCACTGTAATTGCCATCAAAGGAAGGCAGTTGCAGTGTCGGTAATCTAACGTTTATTGCGGTATCTGCAGTCTGCGCGGATATCGGGCTGTTCGTGGTTATCCTACTCTGCTCCGGAGTGGCACGGGCAATGACTATTTCGACTTTATCTATCAGATGAAAATACGCCGTCTCGAATTCTTCGCGCTCGATCGCGTGCGCTGCTTCAGCGTCCGTTCAAGCTACGAGTATTTCGATTCTCGTTTGAACTCTATTAAAATTGTCAAGGAGACATACATTTGCATCTAACCGTTACTTAAGAGATCCCACCGAGGTCGTGGTCGCGAATTTGCAAATAAATGTCATAACCGCGTGAGTGCAGCCTTGACCGTTCCGCGCTCGATCATCAACGGTTTGAGATCTTCCGCCATAGTGATTTACTGACGCAAATGGGACTATAAAAGTACTTATCACTTGGGCTGGGACACTTGGTACTGCTGTCGATGCCTGTTGGCTGCACTGGGATGCTCCGTTGTTCTGCAATGATGTTGAACTGCTGCGTGATTGTCCTGCTGTGTTGCTGGACTTCTGTGGTGTTGCACTGCTCTGAAGCTATATGCACTGCCTTCTCTGGATGCTGTAGCCTCCGGAAGAAACTTCTCGTCACTGAGCTCCTGAGATTCCTGATTGAAGCCAGGTGTTGGTGCTCTCGTGATACACTGTACTGCGTGGCTGTAGCTTCTGCTGTACTGTCACTTCGTCTGTGCGTTCTTAGATCCGGCTCGAAGGACCAAATGTTGAGGACCCATCAGATGGATGACGGAGATCCTCTGAATATTGCACTTGGTGCCGACTAACTCGAAGGACCACCCACTGTAGTGGGACTAAATGAAATGCTAGTACTCTATTTGTAACACGCAACCTAACCGTTACGCGTATCTCTCTATGTCTTCTGTTCTGTTCTGTCTGAAAGTCTAAGGTGTCCTCTTCTGAAGCTCTAAAAATGTTCTGTACTCTTCTGATATTCTGTGCTTTCTGTCTGTCTGTTCCGTCTTGTCTGTCCCCTAGAGGACCGGAGTCATGCCTAATATCACCTCGGTCCTAACTACTTCTCTTGACCTAGGGTGGGCGGCAAGGAATTACGGTCCAACCACTGCAATCCCAAATCCAGTGAGACTGCCTCAAAACGGTGGGCCGGGAGTTAGGAGGGAGAGTGGCAAAATAACTCCTGCTAGACATCCCGCGCTGATGGGCCTACGTGCCCGAACAATGCCAGACCCAACCGTAATTGACCCAACCGGGACAGACCAATACCGTCCGGGTACCCAAGCACATGGCCCCTGCCATAAATCCTGGCCACTTGGCCGTAACACTTGCGATATAAGTGATATAGCTTCAAATGCAGGCGAAACAAACGAGTCAGCTTCAAATCCATGTGAAAAGCATGATTTATCTTCAAATTCATGCGAAACACTTGGTTTAGCTTAATATTCATGCGAAACACATGGTTTAGCTTAATATTCATGAGAATCATATGGTTCAGCTTGAAATACTAGTGATATACATGCTTTAGCATCAACTGCAGGTGAATCAAACGATTTTAATTCAAATCCATGCGAAACACATGATTAAGATTCAAATCAATGCGAAGTAGAAGGCTTAGCTTCAACTCCATGCGAAGTAGAAGGCTTAACTTCAAATCCATGCGAAACGAATGATTGACCTTGAAATACTTGCGAATATCAGTGTTATAGCTTCAAATGCAGGCAAACCAACGAGTTAGATTCTAATCCATGCAAAACGTATGATTCAGCTTCAAATCAATGCGAAATAGAAGTATTAATTTCAAATACATGCAAATCCAATAGTTTAGCTTCAAATACCTGCGAAATAAATGATTTAGCTTCAAATCAATGCGCAGTAGAAGGCTTAGCTTAATATTCATACGAAACAATTGTTCAGCTTCAAATATATGTGATATACATGAATTAGATTCAACTGCATTCGAAACAAACGAGTTAGCTTCAAATCCAAGCGAAACACATGATTTAGCTTCAAATCAATGCGCAGTAGAAGGCTTAGCTTCAAGTCCGTGCGAAACAAATGGTTCAGCTTCAAATAATTGTGATATACATGATTTAGCTTCAACTGCAGGCGAAACAAACGAGTTGGCTTCAAAACCAAGCGAATACATGATTTAGCTTCAAATCAATGCGCAGTAGAAGGCTTAGCTTCAAGTCCAAGCGAAACAAATGGTTCAGCTTCAAATAATTGTGATATACATGATTTAGCTTCAACTGCAGGCGCAACAAACGAGTTGGCTTCAAAACCAAGCGAATACATGATTTAGCTTCAAATCAATACGAACTAGGAGGCTTAGCTTCAAATCCATGCGAAACGAATGATTTATCTTCAAATACTGGCGAATATAAGTGATACTGGTTCAAATGCAGACGAAACAAACGAGTTTTCTTCAAATCAATGCGAAACACGTGATTTAGCATCAAATAAATGCGAAGTAGAAGGCTTAGCTACAAATCCATGCAAAACAAATGGTTCAGCTTCAAATAATTGTGATATACATGATTTAGCTTCAACTGCAGGCGATACAAACGAGTTGGCTTCAATTCCAAGCGAATACATGATTTAGCTCCAAATAAATACGAACTAGGAGGCTTAGCTTCAAATCCATGCGAAACGAATGATTTATCTTCAAATACTGGCGAATATAAGTGAAATTGGTTCAAATGCATGCGACACTAACGAGTTATCTCCAAATCAATGCGAAACACGTGACTTAGCATCAAATAAATGCGAAGTAGAAGGCTTAGCTTCAAAACCATGCCAAACAAATGGTTCAGTTTCAAATACTTGTGATATACGTGATTTAGCTTCAACTGCATGCGAAAACATGATTTTGCTTCTAATCAATACGAAGTAGGAGGCTTAGCTTCAAATCCATGCGAAACGAATGATTTACCTTCAAATACTGGCGAATATAAGTGATATTGGTTCAAATTCAGACGAAACAAACGAGTTAGCTTCAAATGCAAGCGAAACACATGATTTAGCTTCAAATCAATGCGCAGTAGAAGGCTTAGCTTCAAATCCATGCGAAACAAATGGTTCAGCTTCAAATAATTGTGATATACATGATGTGGCTTCAACTGCAGGCGAAACAAACGAGTTGGCTTCAAATCCAAGCGAAACACATGATTTAGCTTCAAATCAATGCGCAGTAGAAGGCTTAGCTTCAAATCCATGCGATACAAATGGTTTAGCTTCAAATACTTGTGATGTACATGATTTATCTTCAACTGCATGCGAAACAAAGGAGTTAGCCTCAAATCCGTGCGAAACACATGATTTAGCGTCAAATCAATGCGAAGAAGAAGGCTTAGCTTAAAATCCATGCGAATCAAATGGTTTAGCTTCAAATACTTATGATATACATGATTTAGCTTGAACAGCATGCGAGACAAACGAGTTAGCTTCAAATGCAAACGAAACACACGATTTAGCTTCAAATTAATGCGAAGTAGGACGCTTAGCTTCAAAGTCATTCAAAACGAATGGTTTAGCTTCAAATACTTGTGAATATAAGTGATATAGATTCAAATGCAGACGAAACAAACGAGTCAGCTTCAAATCAGTTCGAATCACATGATTTAGCTTCATCTCAATGCGAAGTAGAAGACTTATCTTCGAAACCATGCAAAACAAATGGTTTAGCTTCAAATACTTGCGAATATAAGTGATATAGCTTCAAATCCATGCGAAACACATGGTTTAGCTTAATATTCATGGGAAACAGATGGTTTAGATTCAGATACTTGTGATAAACATAATTTAGCTTTTACTGCATACGAAACAAACGAGTTAGATTCAAATCCAAGCGAAACACATGATTTAGCTTCAAAATCAAGCGAAGTAGAAGGCTTAGCTTCAAATCCAAGCGAAACACATGATTTAGATTCAAAATCAAGCGAAGTAGAATGCTTAGCTTCAAATCCATGCGAAACGCATGATTTAGCTTCAAATCCTTTTTTTATACACGATTTGGCGTCATCTGCATGATTAATCAAAATATGTTAGCTTCAAATCCAAGCGAAACACATGATTTAGCTTCAAATCATTTGCGAAGTAGAAGGCTTAGCTTCAAATCCATTCGAAACACATGATTTAGCTTGAAATCAATGCGAAGTAGAAGGCTTAGCTTAATATTCATGCGAAACAAATGGTTCAGTTTCAAATACTTGTGTTATACATGATTTTTCTTCGACTGCATGTGAAACAATCGTGTTTGCTTTAATTTCAAGCGAAACACATGATTCTGCGTCATATCAATGCGAAGTACAAGGCTTAGCTTCAAATCCATGCGAAGCGAATGGTTTAGCTTCATATACTTGCGAATATAAGTGATACAGCTTCAAGCGCAGGCGAAACAATCGAGTTAGCATCACATCAATGCGAAGTAGAAGGCAAATCTTCAAATCCATGCGAAACGAATGTTTTAGCTTCAAGTACTTGTTTTATAAATGGTTTAACTTCAATTGCATGCGAAACAAACGAGTTATATTCAAATCCACGCGAAGTAGAAGGCTTAGCTTCAAATCCATGCGAAACACATCATTTAGCTTCAAATTCATGCGAAACACATGATTTAGCTTAATATTCATGCGAAACAGATGGTTTAGATTCAGATACTTGTGATAAACATGATTTAGCTTCAACTGCATGCGAAACAAACGAGTTAGCTTCAAAACCAAGCGAAACACATGATTTAGATTCAAATCAATGCGAAATAGAAGGCTTAGATTCAAATTCATGCGAAACAAATGGTTTAGCTTCAAATACTTGTGATATACATGATTCAGCTTCAAATGCAGACGAAACAAACGAGTTAGCTTCAAATCCATGCGAAGCACATGCTTTAGCTTCAAATCAATGCGAAGTAAAAGGCTTATCTTCAAATGCATGATAAACAAATGATTTACCTTCAGATAATTGCGATACAAGTGATATAGCTTCATATGCAGGCGGAACAATCGAGTTAGCTTCAAATCAATGCGAAGTAGAAGTCTTATCTTCAAATCCATGCGAAACAAATAGTTTAGCTGCAAATACTTGTGATATACATGATTTAGCTTCAAGTGCATGCGAAACAAACGAGTTAACCACAAATCCATGAGATTCACATGAATTAGCTTCGAATCAATGCGAAGTAGAAGGCTTAGCTTCAAACACATGAGAAACAAATGATTTATCTTCAGATAATTGCGAATCACATGGATTAGCTTCATAGCTTCATATTCTTGCGAAACAGGTGGATTAGATCCAGATACTTGTCATATACATGATTTAGCTTCAACTGCATGCGAAACAAACGAGTTAGCTTCAAATCCAAGAGAAACACATGATTCAGCTTCAAATCAATGCGAAGTAGAAGGCTTAGCTTCAAATTCATGCGAAACAAATGGTTTAGCTTCAAATACTTGCGATACACATGTTTCAGCTTCAACTGCATGCGAAACAAACGAGTTAGCTTCAAAACCAAGCGAAACAAATGATTTATCGTCAAATCAATGCGAAGTTGAAGGCTTTGCTTCAAATCCATGCGATGCGAATGGTTTAGCTTCAAATACTTGTGATATACATGATTTATCTCCAAATACAGGCGAAAAAAACGAGTTAGCTTCAAAACCAAGCGAAACACATGATTTAGATTCAAATCAATGCGAAGTAGTAGGTTTAGCTTCAAATTCATGCGAAACAAATGGTTTAGCTTCAACTGCATGCGAAACAAACGCTTTACCTTCAAATTCAAGCGAAACACATTATTTAGGTTCAAATCTATGCGAAGTGGAAGGCTTAGCTTCAAATACATGAGAAACAAATGATTTATCTTCAGATAATTGCGATATAAGTGATATAGCTTCAAATGCAGGCGAAACAATCGAGTTAGCTTCAAATCAATGCGAAGTAGAAGGCTTAGCTTCAAACACATGAGAAACAAATGATTTATCTTCAGATAATTGCGATATAAGTGATACAGCTTCAAATCCATGCGAAACACATGATTTAGCTTCAAATTCATGCGAATCACATGGATTAGCTTCATAGCTTCATATTCTTGCGAAACAGATGGATTAGATCCAGATACTTGTGATGTACATGTTTTAGATTTATCTGCATGCGAAACAAACGCTTTACCTTCAAATCCAAGCGAAACACATGATTTATCTTCAAATCAATGCGAAGTGGAAGGCTTAGCTTCAAATCCATGCTAATCAAACGGTTTAGCTTCAAATACATGTGATATACATGATTTAGCTTCAACTGCATGCGAAACAAACGCTTTACCTTCAAATGATTTAGAAACACATGATTTAGATTCAAATTATTGCCAAGTACATGGCTTATCTTTAAATACATGAGAAACAAATGATTTATCTTCAGATAATTGCGATATAAGTGAAATAGATTCAAATGCAGTCGAATCAATCGAGTTAGCTTCAAATTTATGCCAAGTAGGAGGCTTATCTTCAAATCCATGCGAAACAAATGGTTTAGCTTCAAATACTTGTGATATACATGATTTAACTTCAAATGCAGGCGAAACAAACGAGTTAGCTTCAAATCCATGCCATACACACGATTTAGATTAAAATCAATGCGAAGTAGAAGGCTTATCTTCAAAACCATCCGAAACAAATGGTTTGGCTTCAAATACTTGCGATATAAATGAAACAGCTTCAAATGAAGACGAAACAAACGAGTTAGTTTCAAATCCATGCGAAACATATGATTTAGCATCAAAGCAATGCGAAGTAGAAGGCTTAGCTTAAAATCAATCCGAAACAAATAGCTTAACTTCAAATACTTGTGGTATACATGATTTAGCTTCAACTGCAAGCGAAAAAAACGATTTAGCTTCAAATCCAAGCGAAACACATTATTTGGGTTCAAATCAATGCGAAGTAGACGGCTTAGCTTCAAATACATGAGAAACAAATGGTTTAGTTTCAAATACTTGTGCTACAAATGATTTATCTTCAAATGCAGGCGAAACAAAAGAGTTAGCTTCAAAACCAAGCGAAACACATCATTTAGCTTCAAATTCATGCGAATCAATGGTTTAGCTCAATATTCATGCGAAACAGATGGTTTATATTCAGATACTTGTGATAAACATGATTTAGATTCAACAGCATGCGAAACAAACGAGTTAGCATCAAATCCAGGTGGAACACATGATTTACCTTCAAATCAATGCGACATAGAAGGCTTATCTCCAAATCCATCCGAAACAAATGGTTTAGCTTCAAATACTTGCGATATAAATGAAACAGCTTCAAATGAATACGAAACAAACGAGTTAGTTTCAAATCCATGCGAAACATATGATTTAGTATCAAATCAATGCGAAGTAGAAGGCATAGCTACAAATCAATCCGAAACAAATGGTTTAGCTTCAAATACTTGTGCTATACATGATTTATCTTCAAATGCAGGCGAAACAAAAGAGTTAGCTTCAAAACCAAGCGAAACACATCATTTAGCTTCAAATTCATGCGAATCACATGGTTTAGCTCAATATTCATGCGAAACAGATGGTTTATATTCAGATACTTGTGATAAACATGATTTAGCTTCAACTGCATGCGAAACAAACGAGTTAGCCACAAATCCATGCGATTCACATGAATTAGCTTCGAATCAATGCGAAACAAATGATTTATCTTCAAATCAATGCGAAGTTGATGGCTTATCTTCAAATCCACGCGAAACAAATGGTTTAGTTTCAAACACTTGTGCTATACATGATTTATCTTCAAATGCAGGCGAAAAAAACGAGTTGGCTTCAAAACCAAGCGAAACACATGATTTATCTTCAAGTCAATGCGAAGTTGAAGGCTTTGCTTCAAATCCATGCGAAGCGAATGGTTTAGCTTCAAATACTTGTGATATACATGATTTATCTTCAAATACAGGCGAAAAAAACGAGTTAGCTTCAAATCCATGCGAAACACATTATTTAGGTTCAAAGCAATGCGAAGTGGACGGCTTAGCTTCAAATACATGAGAAACAAATGATTTATCTTCAGATAATTGCGATATAAGTGATATAGATTCAAATGCAGTCGAATCAATCGAGTTAGCTTCAAATCCATGCGAAGTTGGAGGATTATCTTCAAATCCATGCGAAACACATGATTTAGCTTCAAATCAATGCGAAGTACAAGGCTTATGTTCAAATACATGAAAAACATATGATTTATCATCAGATAATTGCGATATAAGTGATATAGCTTCAAATGCACGCGATACAATCGAGTTAACTTCAAGTCCATGCGTATCACGTGATTTAGCTTCAAATCAAAGCGAAGTAGAAGGCTTAGTTTCAAATCCTTGCGAAATAAATGATTTAGCTTCAAATACTTGTGATATACATGATTTAGCTTCAAATACAGGCGAAGAAAACGAGTTAGCTTCAATTCCATGCGAAACATATGATTTAGCTTCAAATCAGTGCGAATTAGACGGCTTAGATTCAAATACATGAGAAGCAAATGATTTATCTTCAGATAATTGCGATATAAGTGATATAGATTCAAATGTAGTCGAATCAATCGAGTTAGCTTCAAATTAATGCGAAGTAGGAGGCTTATCTTCAAAGCCATGCGAAACAAATGGTTTAGCTTCAAATACTTGTGATATACATGATTTAGCTTCAACTGCATGCGAAACAGACGAGTTAGCTTCAAAACCAAGCGAAACACATGATTTAGATTCAAATCAATGCGAAGTAGAAGGCTTAGCTTCGAATTCATGGGATACAAATGTTTCAGCTTCAAATACTTGTGATATACGTGATTTAGCTTCAACTGCATGCGAAACAAACGAGTTAGCTTCAAATCAAAGCATAACGCATGATTCAGCTTCAAATCAATGCGAAGTGGAAGGCTTAGCTTCAAATCCATGCGAAACACATGATTTCGATTCAAATCAATGCAAAGTAGAATGCTTAGTTTCAAATCCATGAGAAACACATGATTTAGATTGAAATCAATACGAAGTAGGAGGCATATCTTCGAATCCATGCGAAACAAATGGTTCAGCTCCAAATACTTGTAATATACATGATGTAGCTTCAACTGCATGTAAAAAAGATGTGGTAGCATCAAATACCAGCGAAACACATGATTTAGCTTCAAATCAATGCGAAGTAGAAGGCTGATCTTCGAATCCATGCGAAACAGATTGTTTAGCTTCAAATACTTGTGATATACATGATTTAGCTTCAACTTCATGTGAAACAAATCAGTTAGCTTCAAATCCATGCGACACATGATTTTGCTTAAAATCAATGCGAAGGAGAAGGCTTATCTTCAAATCCAAGCGAAACAAATGGTTTAGCTTCAAATATTTGTGATATACATGATTTAGCTTCAACTGCATGCGTAACCATCGAGTTAGCTTCAAATCCATGCGAGTCACATTATTTAGCTTCAAATTCATTCGGAACACATGGTTTAGCTTAATTTTCTTGCGAAACAAATGGTTTAGCTTCAAATACTTGTGATATACATGATTTAGCTTCAACTGCATGCGAAACAAACTTGTTAGCTTCAAATCCAAGCGAATCAAATGATTCAAATTCAAATCAATGCGAAGTAGAAGGCTCATCTTCGAATCCTCACGAAACAGATGGTTTAGCTTCAAATACTTGTGATATACGTGATTTAGCTTCAGCAGCGTGCGAAACGAACGATTTAGAATCAAATCCATGCGAAACACATGATTTAGCTTCAAATCAAAGCGAAACAAATGGTTTTGCTTCAAACACCTGTGATATACATGATTTTGCTTCAACTGCATGCGAAACAAACGAGTTAGCTTTAAATGCATGCGAAACACATGATTTAGCTTCAAATCAGTGCGAAGTGGAAGGCAGATCTTCGAATCCATGCGAAACAGATTGTTTAGCTTCAAATACTTGTGATGTACATGATTTAGGTTCAACTTCATGTGAAACAAATGATTTAGCTTCAAATCCATGCGAAGCACATGGTTTAGATTCAAATCAATACAAAGTAGAATGCTTAGTTTCAAATCCATGAGAAACACATGATTTAGATTGAAATCAATACGAAGTAGGAGGCATATCTTCGAATCCATGCGAAACAAATGGTTCAGCTTCAAATACTTGTAATGTACATGATGTAGCTTCAACTGCATGTAAAAAAGATGTGGTAGCATCAAATACCAGCGAAACACATGATTTAGCTTCAAATCAATGCGAAGTAGAAGGCTGATCTTCGAATCCATGCGAAACAGATTGTTTAGCTTCAAATACTTGTGATATACATGATTTAGCTTCAACTTCATGTGAAACAAATCAGTTAGCTTCAAATCCATGCGACACATGATTTTGCTTAAAATCAATGCGAAGGAGAAGGCTTATCTTCAAATCCAAGCGAAACAAATGGTTTAGCTTCAAATATTTGTGATATACATGATTTAGCTTCAACTGCATGCGTAACCATCGAGTTAGCTTCAAATCCATGCGAATCACATTATTTAGCTTCAAATTCATTCGGAACACATGGTTTAGCTTAATTTTCTTGCGAAACAAATGGTTTAGCTCCAAATACTTGTGATATACATGATTTAGCTTCAACTGCATGCGAAACAAACTTGTTAGCTTCAAATCCAAGCGAAACAAATGATTCAAATTCAAATCAATGCGAAGTAGAAGGCTCATCTTCGAATCCTCACGAAACAGATGGTTTAGCTTCAAATACTTGTGATATACGTGATTTAGCTTCAACAGCGTGCGAAACAAACGCGTTAGCTTCAAATCCATCCGAAACACATGATTTAGCATCAAATCAATGCGAAGTAGAAGGCTTATCTTCAAATCCACGCGAAACAAATGGTTTAGCTTCAAATGCTTGAGATATAAATGATTTAGCTTCAATTGCATGCGAAACAAAGGAGTTAGCTTCAAATCCAAGCGAAACACATGACTTAGCTTCAAATCAGTGCGAAGTAGATGGCTTAGCATCAAATCCATGCAAAATAAATGAGTTAGCTTCAAATACTTGTGATATATATGAAATAGCTTGAAATGCATGCGAAGCAAACAAGTTTGTTTCAAATCCAAGCGAAAAACATGACTTAGTATGAAGCCAACACGAAGTTTAAGGCTTAGCTGCAAATCCAAGCGACGCGGATGATTTAGCTTCACATACTTGTGAATGTAAGTGTTATAGCTTGAAATGCAGGCGAAACAAACGAGTTAGCTTCAAATCTATGCGAAACACATGATTTAGCTTCAAATCAATGCGAAGTAGAAGGCTTAGATTCAAATCCAAGCGAAACAAATTGTTTAGCTTCAAATCAATGCGAAGTAGAAGGCGTAGTTTCAAATCCAAGCGAAACACATGATTTAGCTTCGAATCAATGCGAAGTAGAAGGCTCATCTTCGAATCCTCCCGAAACAGATGGTTTAGCTTCAAATACTTGTGATATACGTGATTTAGCTTTAACAGCATGCGAAACAAACGAGATAGCTTCAAGTCCATGCTAAACACATGATTTAGCTTCAAATTCATTCGAAACACATGGTTCAGCACAATATTCTTGCGAAACAAATGGTTCAGCTTCAAATACTTGTGATATACATGATTTAGCTTCAACTTCATGTCAAACAAATGAGTTAGGTTCAAATCCATGCGAAACACATGCTTTAGATTCAAATCGATGCGAAGTAGGAGGCATATATTCGAATCCGTGCGAAACAAATGGTTCAGCTTCAAATACTTGTAATATACATGATTTAGCTTCAACTGCATGTGAAAAACATGTGTTAGCTTCAAATTCCAGCGAAACAAATGACACAGCTTCAAATCAATGCGAAGTAGAAGGCTTAGCTTCAAATCCACGCGAATCAAATGGTTTAGCCTCAAATACTTGTAATATACATGATTTAGATTCAACAGCATGCGAAACAAACGAGATAGCTTCAAATCCATGCGAAACACATGATTTATCTTCAAATCAATGCGAAGTAGAAGGCTGATCTTCGAATCCATGCGAAACAGATGGTTTAGCTTCAAATACTTGTGATATACATGATTTAGGTTCAACTTCATGTGAAACAAATGATTTAGCTTCAAATCCATGCGAAACACATGGTTTAGATTCAAATCAATACAAAGTAGGAGGCATATCTTCGAATCCATGCGAAACAAATGGTTCAGCTTCAAATACTTGTAATATACATGATTTAGCTTCAACTGCATGTGAAAAAGATGTGTTAGCTTCAATTTCCAGCGAAACACATGATTCAGCTCCACATCAATGCGAAGTAGAAGGCTTAGCTTCAAATCCATGCGAATCAAATTGTTTAGCCTCAAATTCTTGCGATATACATGATTTAGATTCAACTGCATGCGAAACAAACGAGGTAGCTTCAAATCAATGCGAAACACATGATTTAGCTTAAAATCAATGCGAAGGAGAAGGCTTATCTTCGAATCCAAGCGACGTAAATGGTTTAGCTTCAAATATTTGTGATATACATGATTTAGCTTCAACTGCATGCGAAACCATCGAGTTAGCTTCAAATCCATGCCAATCACATTATTTAGCTTCAAATTCATTTGGAACACATGGTTTAGCTTATTATTCTTGCGAAACAAATGGTTTAGCTTCAAATACTTTTGATATACATGATTTAGCTTCAACTGCATGCGAAACAAACTTGTTAGCTTCAAATTCAAGCGAAACAAATGATTCAACTTCAAATCAATGCGAAGTAGAAGGCTCATCTTCGAATCCTCACGAAACAGATGGTTTAGCTTCAAATACTTGTGATATACGTGATTTAGCTTCAAATCCATGCGAAACACATGATTTAGCATCAAATCAATGCGAAGTAGAAGGCTTATCTTCGAATCCACGCGACACGAATGGTTTAGCTTCAAATGCTTGAGATATAAATGATTTAGCTTCAATTGCATGCGAAACAAAGGAGTTAGCTTCACATCCTAGCCAAACACATGACTTAGCTTCAAATCAGTATGAAGTAGATGGCTTAGCATCAAATCCATGCGAAATACATGAGTTAGCTTCAAATACTAGTGATATATATGAAATAGCTTGATATGCATTCGACACAAACGAGTTTGCTTCAAATCCAAGCGAAAAACATGACTTAGTATGAAGTCAAGCCAAGTTTAAGGCTCAGTTTCAAATCCAAGCGAAGCGAATGATTTAACTTCACATACTTGTGAATATAAGTGTTATAGCTTGAAATGCCGACGAAACAAACGATTTAGCATAAAATCCATGCGAAACACATGATTTAGCTTCAAATCAATGCGAAACAAATGGTTTTGTTTCAAACACCTGTGATATACATGATTTAGCTTCAACTGGATGTGAAACAAACGAGTTAGCTTCAAATCCTTGCCAAACACATAATATAGCATCAAATCAATGCGAAGTAGAAGGCTTATCTTCGAATCCATACGAAACAAATGGTTTAGTTTCAAATACTTGTGATATACATGATTTAGCGTCAACTGCATGCGATATAACCGAGTTAGCTTCAAAGCCAAGCGAAACACATGATTTAGTTTCAAATCAATGCGAAGTAGAAGGTTTAGCTTCAAATCCATGCGAAACAAGTGATTTACCTTCAAATACTTGCGATATAAATGCTTTAGCTTCAAACGATTGCGAAGTAAAAGGCTTTGCTTCAAAACCATGGGAATCAAATTGTTTAGCTTCAAATACTTGTGATATACATGTTTTAGCTTCAACTGCATGCGAAACAAACGAGTTAGCTTCCAATCCAAGCGAAACACATGATTTATCTTCAAATCAATGCGAAGTAGAAGGCTGATCTTCGAATCCATGCGAAACAGATGGTTTAGCTTCAAATACTTGTGATATACATGATTTAGCTTCAACTTCATGTCAAACAAATAAGGTAGGTTCAAATCCATGCGAAACACATGCTTTAGTTTCAAATCGATGCGAAGTAGGAGGCATATATTCGAATCCGTGCGAAACAAATGGTTCAGCTTCAAATACTTGTAATATACATGATTTAGCTTCAACTGCATGTGAAAAACATGTGTTAGCTTCAAATTCCAGCGAAACAAATGACACAGCTTCAAATCAATGCGAAGTAGAAGGCTTAGCTTCAAATCCACGCGAATCAAATGGTTTAGCCTCAAATACTTGTGATATACATGATTTAGATTCAACAGCATGCGAAACAAACGAGATAGCTTCAAATCCATGCGAAACACATGATTTATCTTCAAATCAATGCGAAGTAGAAGGCTGATCTTCGAATCCATGCGAAACAGATGGTTTAGCTTCAAATACTTGTGATATACATGATTTAGGATCAACTTCATGTGAAACACATGATTTAGCTTCAAATCCATGTGAAACACATGGTTTAGATTCAAATCAATACAAAGTAGGAGGCATATCTTCGAATCCATGCGAAACAAATGGTTCAGCTTCAAATACTTGTAGTATACATGATTTAGCTTCAACTGCATGTGAAAAATATGTGTTAGTTTCAAATTCCAGCGAAACACATGATTCAGCTCCACATCAATGCGAAGTAGAAGGCTTAGCTTCAAATCCATGCGAATCAAATTGTTTAGCCTCAAATTCTTGTGATATACATGATTTAGATTCAACTGCATGCGAAACAAACGAGGTAGCTTCAAATCAATGCGAAACACATGATTTAGCTTAAAATCAATGCGAAGGAGAAGGCTTATCTTCGAATCCAAACGACGCAAATGGTTTAGCTTCAAATATTTGTGATATACATGATTTAGCTTCAACTGCATGCGAAACCATCGAGTTAGCTTCAAATCCATGCGAATCACATTATTTAGCTTCAAATTCATTTGGAACACATGGTTTAGCTTAATAATCTTGCGAAACAAATGGTTTAGCTTCAAATACTTTTGATATACATGATTTAGCTTCAACTGCATGCGAAACAAACTTGTTAGCTTCAAATTCAAGCGAAACAAATGATACAACTTCAAATCAATGCGAAGTAGAAGGCTCATCTTCGAATCCTCACGAAACAGATGGTTTAGCTTCAAATACTTGTGATATACGTGATTTAGCTTCATCAGCGTGCGAAACAAACGCGTTAGCTTCAAATCCATGCGAAACACATGATTTAGCATCAAATCAATGCGAAGTAGAAGGCTTATCTTCGAATCCACGCGACACGAATGGTTTAGCTTCAAATGCTTGAGATATAAATGATTTAGCTTCAATTGCATGCGAAACAAAGGAGTTAGCTTCACATCCTAGCCAAACACATGACTTAGCTTCAAATCAGTTTGAAGTAGATGGCTTAGCATCAAATCCATGCGAAATACATGAGTTAGCTTCAAATACTAGTGATATATATGAAATAGCTTGATATGCATTCGACACAAACGAGTTTGCTTCAAATCCAAGCGAAAAACATGACTTAGTATGAAGTCAAGCCAAGTTTAAGGCTCAGTTTCAAATCCAAGCGAAGCGAATGATTTAACTTCACATACTTGTGAATATAAGTGTTATAGCTTGAAATGCAGGCGAAACAAACGATTTAGCATAAAATCCATGCGAAACACATGATTTAGCTTCAAATCAATGCGAAACAAATGGTTTTGCTTCAAACACCTGTGATATACATGATTTAGCTTCAACTGGATGTGAAACAAACGAGTTAGCTTCAAATCCTTGCCAAACACATAATATAGCATCAAATCAATGCGAAGTAGAAGACTTATCTTCGAATCCTTACGAAACAAATGGTTTAGTTTCAAATACTTGTGATATACATGATTTAGCGTCAACTGCATGCGATATAACCGAGTTAGCTTCAAAGCCAAGCGAAACACATGATTTAGTTTCAAATCAATGCGAAGTAGAAGGTTTAGCTTCAAATCCATGCGAAACAAGTGATTTACCTTCAAATACTTGCGATATAAATGCTTTAGCTTCAAACGATTGCGAAGTAGAAGGCTTTGCTTCAAATCCATGGGAATCAAATTGTTTAGCTTCAAATACTTGTGATATACATGTTTTAGCTTCAACTGCATGCGAAACAAACGAGTTAGCTTCCAATCCAAGCGAAACACATGATTTATCTTCAAATCAATGCGAAGTAGAAGGCTGATCTTCGAATCCATGCGAAACAGATGGTTTAGCTTCAAATACTTGTGATATACATGATTTAGCTTCAACTTCATGTCAAACAAATAAGTTAGGTTCAAATCCATGCGAAACACATGCTTTAGATTCAAATCGATGCGAAGTAGGAGGCATATATTCGAATCCGTGCGAAACAAATGGTTCAGCTTCAAATACTTGTAATATACATGATTTAGCTTCAACTGCATGTGAAAAACATGTGTTAGCTTCAAATTCCAACGAAACAAATGACACAGCTTCAAATCAATGCGAAGTAGAAGGCTTAGCTTCAAATCCACGCGAATCAAATGGTTTAGCCTCAAATACTTGTGATATACATGATTTAGATTCAACAGCATGCGAAACAAACGAGATAGCTTCAAATCCATGCGAAACACATGGTTTAGATTCAAATCAATACAAAGTAGGAGGCATATCTTCGAATCCATGCGAAACAAATGGTTCAGCTTCAAATACTTGTAGTATACATGATTTAGCTTCAACTGCATGTGAAAAAGATGTGTTAGCTTCAAATTCCAGCGAAACACATGATTCAGCTCCACATCAATGCGAAGTAGAAGGCTTAGCTTCAAATCCATGCGAATCAAATTGTTTAGCCTCAAATTCTTGTGATATACATGATTTAGATTCAACTGCATGCGAAACAAACGAGGTAGCTTCAAATCAATGCGAAACACATGATTTAGCTTAAAATCAATGTGAAGGAGAAGGCTTATCTTCGAATCCAAACAACGCAAATGGTTTAGCTTGAAATATTTGTGATATACATGATTTAGCTTCAACTGCATTGCGAAACCATCGAGTTAGCTTCAAATCCATGCGAATCACATTATTTAGCTTCAAATTCATTTGGAACACATGGTTTAGCTTAATATTCTTGCGAAACAAATGGTTTAGCTTCAAATACTTTTGATATACATGATTTAGCTTCAACTGCATGCGAAACAAACTTGTTAGCTTCAAATTCAAGCGAAACAAATGATTCAACTTCAAATCAATGCGAAGTAGATGGCTCATCTTCGAATCCTCACGAAACAGATGGTTTAGCTTCAAATACTTGTGATATACGTGATTTAGCTTCATCAGCGTGCGAAACAAACGCGTTAGCTTCAAATCCATGCGAAACACATGATTTAGCATCAAATCAATGCGAAGTAGAAGGCTTATCTTCGAATCCACGCGACACGAATGGTTTAGCTTCAAATGCTTGAGATATAAATGATTTAGCTTCAATTGCATGCGTAACAAAGGAGTTAGCTTCACATCCTAGCCAAACACATGACTTAGCTTCAAATCAGTTTGAAGTAGATGGCTTAGCATCAAATCCATGCGAAATACATGAGTTAGCTTCAAATACTAGTGATATATATGAAATAGCTTGATATGCATTCGACACAAACGAGTTTGCTTCAAATCCAAGCGAAAAACATGACTTAGTATGAAGTCAAGCCAAGTTTAAGGCTCAGTTTCAAATCCAAGCGAAGCGAATGATTTAACTTCACATACTTGTGAATATAAGTGTTATAGCTTGAAATGCAGACGAAACAAACGATTTAGCATAAAATCCATGCGAAACACATGATTTAGCTTCAAATCAATGCGAAACAAATGGTTTTGCTTCAAACACCTTTGATATACATGATTTAGCTTCAACTGGATGTGAAATAAACGAGTTAGCTTCAAATCCTTGCCAAACACATAATTTAGCATCAAATCAATGCGAAGTAGAAGGCTTATCTTCGAATCCATACGAAACAAATGGTTTAGTTTCAAATACTTGTGATATACATGATTTAGCGTCAACTGCATGCGATATAACCGAGTTAGCTTCAAAGCCAAGCGAAACACATGATTTAGTTTCAAATCAATGCGAAGTAGAAGGTTTAGCTTCAAATCCATGCGAAACAAGAGATTTAGCTTCAAATACTTGTGATATACATGATTTAGCTTCAACAGCATGCGAAACGAACGATTTAGAATCAAATCCATGCGAAACACATGATTTAGCTTCAAATCAAAGCGAAACAAATGGTTTTGCTTCAAACACCTGTGATATACATGATTTTGCTTCAACTGCATGCGAAACAAACGAGTTAGCTTTAAATGCATGCGAAACACATGGTTTAGATTCAAATCAATACAAAGTAGGAGGCATATCTTCGAATCCATGCGAAACAAATGGTTCAGCCCCAAATTCTTGTGATATACATGATTTAGATTCAACTGCATGCGAAACAAACGAGGTAGCTTCAAATCAATGCGAAATACATGATTTAGCTTAAAATCAATGCGAAGGAGAAGGCTTATCTTCGAATCCATGCGAAACAAATGGTTCAGCTCCAAATACTTGTAATATACATGATGTAGCTTCAACTGCATGTAAAAAAGATGTGGTAGCATCAAATACCAGCGAAACACATGATTTAGCTTCAAATCAATGCGAAGTAGAAGGCTGATCTTCGAATCCATGCGAAACAGATTGTTTAGCTTCAAATACTTGTGATATACATGATTTAGCTTCAAATTCATGCCAAATGAACAATTTAGCTTCAGATTCATTCGAAATACACAAATCAGCTTTAAATCCACACGAAACAAACGATTTAACTTCAATATCATGCGAAACACACGATTACGATTCAAATTTGTGGGAAATAGCGATTTTAAAAGATCGATTTAGCTTCAAATTCATGCCAAATGAACTATTTAGCTTCAGATTCATGCGAAATACACGATTCAGACTCAAATTCGTGCGAAATAGCGATTTTAAACAAACGATTTATATTCAAATTCATGCGAAATGAACAATCAAGCTTCATATTCATGCGAAATGCACGAATTAACTTTAAATCCACACGAAACAAACGATTTAACTTCAGTATCATACGAAACACACGATTTCGATTCAAATTCGTGCGAAATAGCGATTTTAAACGATCGATTTAGCTTCAAATTCATGCGAAATGAACAATTTAGCTTCAGATTCATGCGAAATACACGAATTAGCTTTAAATCCACACGAAAAAAACGATTTAACTTCAATATCATGCGAAACACACGATTACGATTCAAATTCGTGGGAAATAGCGATTTTAAAAGATCGATTTAGCTTCAAATTCATGCCAAATGAACAATTTAGCTCAGATTCATGCGAAATACACGAATTTGCTTCAAATCCACGCGGGACAAACGATTTAGCGTCAATATCATGCGAAATACACGATTTCGACTCAAATTCGATCGAAATAGAGATTTTAAATAAACGATTTAGCTTCAAATTCATGCGAAATGCACAATTTAGCTTCAGATTCATGCGAAATACACGAATTAGCTTTAAATCCACACGAAACAAACGATTTAACTTCAATATCAAGCGAAACACACGATTTCGATTCAAATTCGTGTGAAATAGCGATTTTAAACCATCGATTTAGCTTCAAATTCATGCCAAATGAAAAATTTAGCTTCAGATTCATGCGAAATACACGATTCCGACACAAATTCGTGCGAAATAGCGATTTTAAACAAACGATTTAGATTCACATTCATGCGAAATGAACAACTTAGATTCAGATTCATGTGAAATACACGAATTAGCTTTAAATCCACACGAAACAAACGATTTAACTT
The DNA here is from genome assembly GCF_051020955.1 of Megalopta genalis. Classification (NCBI taxonomy): domain Eukaryota; kingdom Metazoa; phylum Arthropoda; class Insecta; order Hymenoptera; family Halictidae; genus Megalopta; species Megalopta genalis. Next base: position 190,588 of record NW_027476463.1, read on the forward strand.
CAATATCATGCGAAACACACGATTTCGATTCAAATTCGTGTGAAATAGCGATTTTAAACCAACGATTTAGCTTCAAATTCATGCGAAATTAGCAATTTAGATTCTGATTCATGCGAAATACACGAATTAGCTTTAAATCCACACGAAACAAACGATTTAACTTCAATATCATGCGAAACATACGATTTCGATTCAAATTCGTTGGAAATAGCGATTTTAAAAGATCGATTTAGCTTCAAATTCATGCCAAATGAACAATTTAGCTTCAGATTCATGCGAAATACACGATTCCGACTCAAATTCGTGCGAAATAGCGATTTTAAACAAACGATTTATATTCAAAATCATGCGAAATGAACAATCAAGCTTCATATTCATGCGAAATACACGAATTAGCTTTAAATCCACACGAAACAATCGATTTTACTTCAATATCATGCGAAACACACGATTTCGATTCAAATTCGTGGGAAATAGCGATTTTAAAAGATCGATTTAGCTTCAAATTCATGCCAAATGAACAATTTTGCTTCAGATTCATGCAAAATACACGAATTTGCTTCAAATCCACGCGAGACAAACGATTTAGCGTCAATATCATGCGAAATACACGATTTCGACTCAAATTCGATCGAAATAGCGATTTTAAATAAACGATTTAGCTTCAGATTCATGTGAAATACACGAATTAGCTTTAAATCCACACGAAACAAACGATTTAACTTCAATATCATGCGAAACACACGATTTCGATCCAAATTCGTGCGAAATAGCGATTTTAAAAGATCGATTTAGCTTCAAATTCATGCCAAATGAAAAATTTAGCTTCAGATTCATGCGAAATACACGATTCCGACACAAATTCGTGCGAAATAGCGATTTTAAACAAACGATTTATATTCAAATTCATGCGAAATGAACAATCAAGCTTCATATTCATGCGAAATGCACGAATTAACTTTAAATCCACACGAAACAAACGATTTAACTTCAGTATCATACGAAACACACGATTTCGATTCAAATTCGTGCGAAATAGCGATTTTAAACGATCGATTTAGCTTCAAATTCATGCGAAATGAACAATTTAGCTTCAGATTCATGCGAAATACACGAATTAGCTTTAAATCCACACGAAAAAAACGATTTAACTTCAATATCATGCGAAACACACGATTACGATTCAAATTCGTGGGAAATAGCGATTTTAAAAGATCGATTTAGCTTCACATTCAAGCCAAATGAACAATTTAGCTCAGATTAATGCGAAATACACGAATTTGCTTCAAATCCACGCGGGACAAACGATTTAGCGTCAATATCATGCGAAATACACGATTTCGACTCAAATTCGATCGAAATAGAGATTTTAAATAAACGATTTAGCTTCAAATTCATGCGAAATGCACAATTTAGCTTCAGATTCATGCGAAATACACGAATTAGCTTTAAATCCACACGAAACAAACGATTTAACTTCAATATCATGCGAAACACACGATTTCGATTCAAATTCGTGTGAAATAGCGATTTTAAACCATCGATTTAGCTTCAAATTCATGCGAAGTACAAGGCTTATGTTCAAATACATGAGAAACCAATGATTTATCTTCAGATAATTGCGACATAAGTGATATAGCTTCAAATGCACGCGATACAATCGAGTTAACTTCAAGTCCATGCGAATCACGTGATTTAGCTTCAAATTAATGCGAAGTAGGAGGCTTATCTTCAAATCCATGCGAAACAAATGGTTTAGCTTCAAATACTTGTGATATACATGATTTAGCTTCAACTGCATGCGAAACAGACGAGTTAGCTTCAAAACCAAGCGAAACACATGATTTAGCTTCAAATCAATGCGAAGTAGAAGGCTCATCTTCGAATCCTCACGAAACAGATGGTTTAGCTTCAAATACTTGTGATATACGTGATTTAGCTTTAACAGCATGCGAAACAAACGAGATAGCTTCAAATCCATGCTAAACACATGATTTAGCTTCAAATTCATTCGAAACACATGGTTCAGCACAATATTCTTGCGAAACAAATGGTTCAGCTTCAAATACTTGTGATATACATGATTTAGCTTCAACTTCATGTCAAACAAATGAGTTAGGTTCAAATCCATGCGAAACACATGCTTTAGATTCAAATCGATGCGAAGTAGGAGGCATATATTCGAATCCGTGCGAAACAAATGGTTCAGCTTCAAATACTTGTAATATACATGATTTAGCTTCAACTGCATGTGAAAAAGATGTGTTAGCTTCAAATTCCAGCGAAACACATGATTCAGCTCCACATCAATGCGAAGTAGAAGGCTTAGCTTCAAATCCATGCGAATCAAATTGTTTAGCCTCAAATTCTTGTGATATACATGATTTAGATTCAACTGCATGCGAAACAAACGAGGTAGCTTCAAATCAATGCGAAATACATGATTTAGCTTAAAATCAATGCGAAGGAGAAGGCTTATCTTCGAATCCTAGCGAAGCAAATGGTTTAGCTTCAAATACTTGTGATATACATGATTTAGACTCAACTGCATGCGAAACAAACGAGGTAGCTTCAAATCCATGCGAAACACATGATTTAGCTTCAAATTCATTCGAAACACATGGTTTAGCACAATATTCTTGCGATACAAATGTTTCAGCTTCAAATACTTGTGATATACGTGATTTAGCTTCAACTGCATGCGAAACAAACGAGTTAGCTTCAAATCAAAGCGAAACGCATGATTCAGCTTCAAATCAATGCGAAGTGGAAGGCTTAGCTTCAAATCCATGCGAAACACATGATTTCGATTCAAATCAATGCAAAGTAGAATGCTTAGTTTCAAATCCATGAGAAACACATGATTTAGATTGAAATCAATACGAAGTAGGAGGCATATCTTCGAATCCATGCGAAACAAATGGTTCAGCTCCAAATACTTGTAATATACATGATGTAGCTTCAACTGCATGTAAAAAAGATGTGGTAGCATCAAATACCAGCGAAACACATGATTTAGCTTCAAATCAATGCGAAGTAGAAGGCTGATCTTCGAATCCATGCGAAACAGATTGTTTAGCTTCAAATACTTGTGATATACATGATTTAGCTTCAACTGCATGCGAAACAAACTTGTTAGCTTCAAATCCAAGCGAAACAAATGATTCAAATTCAAATCAATGCGAAGTAGAAGGCTCATCTTCGAATCCTCACGAAACAGATGGTTTAGCTTCAAATACTTGTGATATACGTGATTTAGCTTCAACAGCGTGCGAAACAAACGCGTTAGCTTCAAATCCATGCGAAACACATGATTTAGCTTCAAATTCATTCGAAACACATGGTTCAGCACAATATTCTTGCGATACAAATGGTTCAGCTTCAAATACTTGTGATATACATGATTTAGCTTCAACTTCATGTCAAACAAATGAGTTAGGTTCAAATCCATGCGAAACACATGCTTTAGATTCAAATCGATGCGAAGTAGGAGGCATATATTCGAATCCGTGCGAAACAAATGGTTCAGCTTCAAATACTTGTAATATACATGATTTAGCTTCAACTGCATGTGAAAAAGATGTGTTAGCTTCAAATTCCAGCGAAACACATGATTCAGCTCCACATCAATGCGAAGTAGAAGGCTTAGCTTCAAATCCATGCGAATCAAATTGTTTAGCCTCAAATTCTTGTGATATACATGATTTAGATTCAACTGCATGCGAAACAAACGAGGTAGCTTCAAATCAATGCGAAATACATGATTTAGCTTAAAATCAATGCGAAGGAGAAGGCTTATCTTCGAATCCTAGCGAAGCAAATGGTTTAGCTTCAAATACTTGTGATATACATGATTTAGACTCAACTGCATGCGAAACAAACGAGGTAGCTTCAAATCCATGCGAAACACATGATTTAGCTTCAAATTCATTCGAAACACATGGTTTAGCACAATATTCTTGCGATACAAATGTTTCAGCTTCAAATACTTGTGATATACGTGATTTAGCTTCAACTGCATGCGAAACAAACGAGTTAGCTTCAAATCAAAGCGAAACGCATGATTCAGCTTCAAATCAATGCGAAGTGGAAGGCTTAGCTTCAAATCCATGCGAAACACATGATTTCGATTCAAATCAATGCAAAGTAGAATGCTTAGTTTCAAATCCATGAGAAACACATGATTTAGATTGAAATCAATACGAAGTAGGAGGCATATCTTCGAATCCATGCGAAACAAATGGTTCAGCTCCAAATACTTGTAATATACATGATGTAGCTTCAACTGCATGTAAAAAAGATGTGGTAGCATCAAATACCAGCGAAACACATGATTTAGCTTCAAATCAATGCGAAGTAGAAGGCTGATCTTCGAATCCATGCGAAACAGATTGTTTAGCTTCAAATACTTGTGATATACATGATTTAGCTTCAACTGCATGCGAAACAAACTTGTTAGCTTCAAATCCAAGCGAAACAAATGATTCAAATTCAAATCAATGCGAAGTAGAAGGCTCATCTTCGAATCCTCACGAAACAGATGGTTTAGCTTCAAATACTTGTGATATACGTGATTTAGCTTCAACAGCGTGCGAAACAAACGCGTTAGCTTCAAATCCATGCGAAACACATGATTTAGCTTCAAATTCATTCGAAACACATGGTTCAGCACAATATTCTTGCGATACAAATGGTTCAGCTTCAAATACTTGTGATATACATGATTTAGCTTCAACTTCATGTCAAACAAATGAGTTAGGTTCAAATCCATGCGAAACACATGCTTTAGATTCAAATCGATGCGAAGTAGGAGGCATATATTCGAATCCGTGCGAAACAAATGGTTCAGCTTCAAATACTTGTAATATACATGATTTAGCTTCAACTGCATGTGAAAAAGATGTGTTAGCTTCAAATTCCAGCGAAACACATGATTCAGCTCCACATCAATGCGAAGTAGAAGGCTTAGCTTCAAATCCATGCGAATCAAATTGTTTAGCCTCAAATTCTTGTGATATACATGATTTAGATTCAACTGCATGCGAAACAAACGAGGTAGCTTCAAATCAATGCGAAATAGATGATTTAGCTTAAAATCAATGCGAAGGAGAAGGCTTATCTTCGAATCCTAGCGAAGCAAATGGTTTAGCTTCAAATACTTGTGATATACATGATTTAGACTCAACTGCATGCGAAACAAACGCGTTAGCTTCAAATCCATGCGAAACACATGATTTAGCTTCAAATTCATTTGGAACACATGGTTTAGCTTAATATTCTTGCGAAACAAATGGTTTAGCTTCAAATACTTTTGATATACATGATTTAGCTTCAACTGCATGCGAAACAAACTTGTTAGCTTCAAATTCAAGCGAAACAAATGATTCAACTTCAAATCAATGCGAAGTAGAAGGCTCATCTTCGAATCCTCACGAAACAGATGGTTTAGCTTCAAATACTTGTGATATACGTGATTTAGCTTCATCAGCGTGCGAAACAAACGCGTTAGCTTCAAATCCATGCGAAACACATGATTTAGCATCAAATCAATGCGAAGTAGAAGGCTTATCTTCGAATCCACGCGACACGAATGGTTTAGCTTCAAATGCTTGAGATATAAATGATTTAGCTTCAATTGCATGCGAAACAAAGGAGTTAGCTTCACATCCTAGCCAAACACATGACTTAGCTTCAAATCAGTTTGAAGTAGATGGCTTAGCATCAAATCCATGCGAAATACATGAGTTAGCTTCAAATACTAGTGATATATATGAAATAGCTTGATATGCATTCGACACAAACGAGTTTGCTTCAAATCCAAGCGAAAAACATGACTTAGTATGAAGTCAAGCCAAGTTTAAGGCTCAGTTTCAAATCCAAGCGGAGGAATGATTTAACTTCACATACTTGTGAATATAAGTGTTATAGCTTGAAATGCCGACGAAACAAACGATTTAGCATAAAATCCATGCGAAACACATGATTTAGCTTCAAATCAATGCGAAGTAGAAGGCTCATCTTCGAATCCTCACGAAACAGATGGTTTAGCTTCAAATACTTGTGATATACGTGATTTAGCTTTAACAGCATGCGAAACAAACGAGATAGCTTCAAATCCATGCTAAACACATGATTTAGCTTCAAATTCATTCGAAACACATGGTTCAGCACAATATTCTTGCGAAACAAATGGTTCAGCTTCAAATACTTGTGATATACATGATTTAGCTTCAACTTCATGTCAAACAAATGAGTTAGGTTCAAATCCATGCGAAACACATGCTTTAGATTCAAATCGATGCGAAGTAGGAGGCATATATTCGAATCCGTGCGAAACAAATGGTTCAGCTTCAAATACTTGTAATATACATGATTTAGCTTCAACTGCATGTGAAAAAGATGTGTTAGCTTCAAATTCCAGCGAAACACATGATTCAGCTCCACATCAATGCGAAGTAGAAGGCTTAGCTTCAAATCCATGCGAATCAAATTGTTTAGCCTCAAATTCTTGTGATATACATGATTTAGATTCAACTGCATGCGAAACAAACGAGGTAGCTTCAAATCAATGCGAAATACATGATTTAGCTTAAAATCAATGCGAAGGAGAAGGCTTATCTTCGAATCCTAGCGAAGCAAATGGTTTAGCTTCAAATACTTGTGATATACATGATTTAGATTCAACTGCATGCGAAACAAACGAGGTAGCTTCAAATCCATGCGAAACACATGATTTAGCTTCAAATTCATTCGAAACACATGGTTTAGCACAATATTCTTGCGATACAAATGTTTCAGCTTCAAATACTTGTGATATACGTGATTTAGCTTCAACTGCATGCGAAACAAACGAGTTAGCTTCAAATCAAAGCGAAACGCATGATTCAGCTTCAAATCAATGCGAAGTGGAAGGCTTAGCTTCAAATCCATGCGAAACACATGATTTCGATTCAAATCAATGCAAAGTAGAATGCTTAGTTTCAAATCCATGAGAAACACATGATTTAGATTGAAATCAATACGAAGTAGGAGGCATATCTTCGAATCCATGCGAAACAAATGGTTCAGCTCCAAATACTTGTAATATACATGATGTAGCTTCAACTGCATGTAAAAAAGATGTGGTAGCATCAAATACCAGCGAAACACATGATTTAGCTTCAAATCAATGCGAAGTAGAAGGCTGATCTTCGAATCCATGCGAAACAGATTGTTTAGCTTCAAATACTTGTGATATACATGATTTAGCTTCAACTGCATGCGAAACAAACTTGTTAGCTTCAAATCCAAGCGAAACAAATGATTCAAATTCAAATCAATGCGAAGTAGAAGGCTCATCTTCGAATCCTCACGAAACAGATGGTTTAGCTTCAAATACTTGTGATATACGTGATTTAGCTTCAACAGCGTGCGAAACAAACGCGTTAGCTTCAAATCCATGCGAAACACATGATTTAGCTTCAAATTCATTCGAAACACATGGTTCAGCACAATATTCTTGCGAAACAAATGGTTCAGCTTCAAATACTTGTGATATACATGATTTAGCTTCAACTTCATGTCAAACAAATGAGTTAGGTTCAAATCCATGCGAAACACATGCTTTAGATTCAAATCGATGCGAAGTAGGAGGCATATATTCGAATCCGTGCGAAACAAATGGTTCAGCTTCAAATACTTGTAATATACATGATTTAGCTTCAACTGCATGTGAAAAAGATGTGTTAGCTTCAAATTCCAGCGAAACACATGATTCAGCTCCACATCAATGCGAAGTAGAAGGCTTAGCTTCAAATCCATGCGAATCAAATTGTTTAGCCTCAAATTCTTGTGATATACATGATTTAGATTCAACTGCATGCGAAACAAACGAGGTAGCTTCAAATCAATGCGAAATACATGATTTAGCTTAAAATCAATGCGAAGGAGAAGGCTTATCTTCGAATCCTAGCGAAGCAAATGGTTTAGCTTCAAATACTTGTGATATACATGATTTAGATTCAACTGCATGCGAAACAAACGAGGTAGCTTCAAATCCATGCGAAACACATGATTTAGCTTCAAATTCATTCGAAACACATGGTTTAGCACAATATTCTTGCGATACAAATGTTTCAGCTTCAAATACTTGTGATATACGTGATTTAGCTTCAACTGCATGCGAAACAAACGAGTTAGCTTCAAATCAAAGCGAAACGCATGATTCAGCTTCAAATCAATGCGAAGTGGAAGGCTTAGCTTCAAATCCATGCGAAACACATGATTTCGATTCAAATCAATGCAAAGTAGAATGCTTAGTTTCAAATCCATGAGAAACACATGATTTAGATTGAAATCAATACGAAGTAGGAGACATATCTTCGAATCCATGCGAAACAAATGGTTCAGCTCCAAATACTTGTAATATACATGATGTAGCTTCAACTGCATGTAAAAAAGATGTGGTAGCATCAAATACCAGCGAAACACATGATTTAGCTTCAAATCAATGCGAAGTAGAAGGCTGATCTTCGAATCCATGCGAAACAGATTGTTTAGCTTCAAATACTTGTGATATACATGATTTAGCTTCAACTGCATGCGAAACAAACTTGTTAGCTTCAAATCCAAGCGAAACAAATGATTCAAATTCAAATCAATGCGAAGTAGAAGGCTCATCTTCGAATCCTCACGAAACAGATGGTTTAGCTTCAAATACTTGTGATATACGTAATTTAGCTTCAACAGCGTGCGAAACAAACGAGATAGCTTCAAATCCATGCGAAACACATGGTTTAGATTCAAATCAATACAAAGTAGGAGGCATATCTTCGAATCCATGCGAAACAAATGGTTCAGCTTCAAATACTTGTAATATACATGATTTAGCTTCAACTGCATGTGAAAAAGATGTGTTAGCTTCAAATTCCAGCGAAACACATGATTCAGCTCTACATCAATGCGAAGTAGAAGGCTTAGCTTCAAATCCATGCGAATCAAATTGTTTAGCCTCAAATTCTTGTGATATACATGATTTAGATTCAACTGCATGCGAAACAAACGAGGTAGCTTCAAATCAATGCGAAACACATGATTTAGCTTAAATTCAATGCGAAGGAGAAGGCTTATCTTCGAATCCATGCGACGCAAATGGTTTAGCTTCAAATATTTGTGATATACATGATTTAGCTTCAACTGCATGCGAAACCATCGAGTTAGCTTCAAATCCATGCGAATCACATTATTTAGCTTCAAATTCATTTGGAACACATGGTTTAGCTTAATATTCTTGCGAAACAAATGGTTTAGCTTCAAATACTTTTGATATACATGATTTAGCTTCAACTGCATGCGAAACAAACTTGTTAGCTTCAAATTCAAGCGAAACAAATGATTCAACTTCAAATCAATGCGAAGTAGAAGGCTCATCTTCGAATCCTCACGAAACAGATGGTTTAGCTTCAAATACTTGTGATATACGTGATTTAGCTTCATCAGCGTGCGAAACAAACGCGTTAGCTTCAAATCCATGCGAAACACATGATTTAGCATCAAATCAATGCGAAGTAGAAGGCTTATCTTCGAATCCACGCGACACGAATGGTTTAGCTTCAAATGCTTGAGATATAAATGATTTAGCTTCAATTGCATGCGAAACAAAGGAGTTAGCTTCACATCCTAGCCAAACTCATGACTTAGCTTCAAATCAGTTTGAAGTAGATGGCTTAGCATCAAATCCATGCGAAATACATGAGTTAGCTTCAAATACTAGTGATATATATGAAATAGCTTGATATGCATTCGACACAAACGAGTTTGCTTCAAATCCAAGCGAAAAACATGACTTAGTATGAAGTCAAGCCAAGTTTAAGGCTCAGTTTCAAATCCAAGCGAAGGAATGATTTAACTTCACATACTTGTGAATATAAGTGTTATAGCTTGAAATGCCGACGAAACAAACGATTTAGCATAAAATCCATGCGAAACACATGATTTAGCTTCAAATCAATGCGAAACAAATGGTTTTGCTTCAAACACCTGTGATATACATGATTTAGCTTCAACTGGATGTGAAACAAACGAGTTAGCTTCAAATCCTTGCCAAACACATAATATAGCATCAAATCAATGCGAAGTAGAAGGCTTATCTTCGAATCCATACGAAACAAATGGTTTAGTTTCAAATACTTGTGATATACATGATTTAGCGTCAACTGCATGCGATATAACCGAGTTAGCTTCAAAGCCAAGCGAAACACATGATTTAGTTTCAAATCAATGCGAAGTAGAAGGTTTAGCTTCAAATCCATGCGAAACAAGTGATTTACCTTCAAATACTTGCGATATAAATGCTTTAGCTTCAAACGATTGCGAAGTAGAAGGCTTTGCTTCAAATCCATGGGAATCAAATTGTTTAGCTTCAAATACTTGTGATATACATGTTTTAGCTTCAACAGCATGCGAAACAAACGAGTTAGCTTCCAATCCAAGCGAAACACATGATTTATCTTCAAATCAATGCGAAGTAGAAGGCTGATCTTCGAATCCATGCGAAACAGATGGTTTAGCTTCAAATACTTGTAATATACATGATTTAGCTTCAACTTCATGTCAAACAAATAAGTTAGCTTCAAATCCATGCGAAACACATGCTTTAGTTTCAAATCGATGCGAAGTAGGAGGCATATATTCGAATCCGTGCGAAACAAATGGTTCAGCTTCAAATACTTGTAATATACATGATTTAGCTTCAACTGCATGTGAAAAACATGTGTTAGCTTCAAATTCCAGCGAAACAAATGACACAGCTTCAAATCAATGCGAAGTAGAAGGCTTAGCTTCAAATCCACGCGAATCAAATGGTTTAGCCTCAAATACTTGTGATATACATGATTTAGATTCAACAGCATGCGAAACAAACGAGATAGCTTCAAATCCATGCGAAACACATGATTTATCTTCAAATCAATGCGAAGTAGAAGGCTGATCTTCGAATCCATGCGAAACAGATGGTTTAGCTTCAAATACTTGTGATATACATGATTTAGGATCAACTTCATGTGAAACACATGATTTAGCTTCAAATCCATGCGAAACACATGGTTTAGATTCAAATCAATACAAAGTAGGAGGCATATCTTCGAATCCATGCGAAACAAATGGTTCAGCTTCAAATACTTGTAGTATACATGATTTAGCTTCAACTGCATGTGAAAAAGATGTGTTAGCTTCAAATTCCAGCGAAACACATGATTCAGCTCCACATCAATGCGAAGTAGAAGGCTTAGCTTCAAATCCATGCGAAACAGATGGTTTAGCTTCAAATACTTGTGATATACATGATTTAGCTTCAACTTCATGTCAAACAAATAAGTTAGGTTCAAATCCATGCGAAACACATGCTTTAGATTCAAATCGATGCGAAGTAGGAGGCATATATTCGAATCCGTGCGAAACAAATGGTTCAGCTTCAAATACTTGTAATATACATGATTTAGCTTCAACTGCATGTGAAAAACATGTGTTAGCTTCAAATTCCAGCGAAACAAATGACACAGCTTCAAATCAATGCGAAGTAGAAGGCTTAGCTTCAAATCCACGCGAATCAAATGGTTTAGCCTCAAATACTTGTGATATACATGATTTAGATTCAACAGCATGCGAAACAAACGAGATAGCTTCAAATCCATGCGAAACACATGATTTATCTTCAAATCAATGCGAAGTAGAAGGCTCATCTTCGAATCCTCACGAAACAGATGGTTTAGCTTCAAATACTTGTGATATACGTGATTTAGCTTCATCAGCGTGCGAAACAAACGCGTTAGCTTCAAATCCATGCGAAACACATGATTTAGCATCAAATCAATGCGAAGTAGAAGGCTTATCTTCGAATCCACGCGACACGAATGGTTCAGCTTCAAATACTTGTAGTATACATGATTTAGCTTCAACTGCATGTGAAAAAGATGTGTTAGCTTCAAATTCCAGCGAAACACATGATTCAGCTCCACATCAATGCGAAGTAGAAGGCTTAGCTTCAAATCCATGCGAATCAAATTGTTTAGCCTCAAATTCTTGTGATATACATGATTTAGATTCAACTGCATGCGAAACAAACGAGGTAGCTTCAAATCAATGCGAAACACATGATTTAGCTTAAAATCAATGCGAAGGAGAAGGCTTATCTTCGAATCCAAACGACGCAAATGGTTTAGCTTCAAATATTTGTGATATACATGATTTAGCTTCAACTGCATGCGAAACCATCGAGTTAGCTTCAAATCCATGCGAATCACATTATTTAGCTTAAAATTCATTTGGAACACATGGTTTAGCTTAATATTCTTGCGAAACAAATGGTTTAGCTTCAAATACTTTTGATATACATGATTTAGCTTCAACTGCATGCGAAACAAACTTGTTAGCTTCAAATTCAAGCGAAACAAATGATACAACTTCAAATCAATGCGAAGTAGAAGGCTCATCTTCGAATCCTCACGAAACAGATGGTTTAGCTCCAAATACTTGTGATATACGTGATTTAGCTTCATCAGCGTGCGAAACAAACGCGTTAGCTTCAAATCCATGCGAAACACATGATTTAGCATCAAATCAATGCGAAGTAGAAGGCTTATCTTCGAATCCACGCGACACGAATGGTTTAGCTTCAAATGCTTGAGATATAAATGATTTAGCTTCAATTGCATGCGAAACAAAGGAGTTAGCTTCACATCCTAGCCAAACACATGACTTAGCTTCAAATCAGTTTGAAGTAGATGGCTTAGCATCAAATCCATGCGAAATACATGAGTTAGCTTCAAATACTAGTGATATATATGAAATAGCTTGATATGCATCCGACACAAACGAGTTTGCTTCAAATCCAAGCGAAAAACATGACTTAGTATGAAGTCAAGCCAAGTTTAAGGCTCAGTTTCAAATCCAAGCGAAGCGAATGATTTAACTTCACATACTTGTGAATATAAGTGTTATAGCTTGAAATGCAGACGAAACAAACGATTTAGCATAAAATCCATTCGAAACACATGATTCAGCTTCAAATCAATGCGAAACAAATGGTTTTGCTTCAAACACCTTTGATATACATGATTTAGCTTCAACTGGATGTGAAATAAACGAGTTAGCTTCAAATCCTTGCCAAACACATAATTTAGCATCAAGTCAATGCGAAGTAGAAGGCTTATCTTCGAATCCATACGAAACAAATGGTTTAGTTTCAAATACTTGTGATATACATGATTTAGCGTCAACTGCATGCGATATAACCGAGTTAGCTTCAAAGCCAAGCGAAACACATGATTTAGTTTCAAATCAATGCGAAGTAGAAGGTTTAGCTTCAAATCCATGCGAAACAAGTGATTTACCTTCAAATACTTGCGATATAAATGCTTTAGCTTCAAACGATTGCGAAGTAGAAGGCTTTGCTTCAAATCCATGGGAATCAAATTGTTTAGCTTCAAATACTTGTGATATACATGTTTTAGCTTCAACTGCATGCGAAACAAACGAGATAGCTTCCAATCCAAGCGAAACACATGATTTATCTTCAAATCAATGCGAAGTAGAAGGCTGATCTTCGAATCCTTGCGAAACAGATGGTTTAGCTTCAAATACTTGTGATATACATGATTTAGCTTCAACTTCATGTCAAACAAATAAGTTAGGTTCAAATCCATGCGAAACACATGGTTTAGATTCAAATCGATGCGAAGTAGGAGGCATATATTCGAATCCGTGCGAAACAAATGGTTCAGCTTCAAATACTTGTAATATACATGATTTAGCTTCAACTGCATGTGAAAAACATGTGTTAGCTTCAAATTCCAGCGAAACAAATGACACAGCTTCAAATCAATGCGAAGTAGAAGGCTTAGCTTCAAATCCACGCGAATCAAATGGTTTAGCCTCAAATACTTGTGATATACATGATTTAGATTCAACTGCATGCGAAACAAACGAGGCAGCTTCAAATCAATGCGAAACACATGATTTAGCTTAAAATCAATGCGAAGGAGAAGGCTTATCTTCGAATCCAAACGACGCAAATGGTTTAGCTTGAAATATTTGGGATATACATGATTTAGCTTCAACTGCATTGCGAAACCATCGAGTTAGCTTCAAATCCATGCGAATCACATTATTTAGCTTCAAATTCATTTGGAACACATGGTTTAGCTTAATATTCTTGCGAAACAAATGGTTTAGCTTCAAATACTTTTGATATACATGATTTAGCTTCAACTGCATGCGAAACAAACTTGTTAGCTTCAAATTCAAGCGAAACAAATGATTCAACTTCAAATCAATGCGAAGTAGAAGGCTCATCTTCGAATCCTCACGAAACAGATGGTTTAGCTTCAAATACTTGTGATATACGTGATTTAGCTTCATCAGCGTGCGAAACAAACGCGTTAGCTTCAAATCCATGCGAAACACATGATTTAGCTTCAAATCAATGCGAAACAAATGGTTTTGCTTCAAACACCTGTGATATACATGATTTAGCTTCAACTGGATGTGAAACAAACGAGTTAGCTTCAAATCCTTGCCAAACACATAATATAGCATCAAATCAATGCGAAGTAGAAGGCTTATCTTCGAATCCATACGAAACAAATGGTTTAGTTTCAAATACTTGTGATATACATGATTTAGCGTCAACTGCATGCGATATAGCCGAGTTAGCTACAAAGCCAAGCGAAACACATGATTTAGTTTCAAATCAATGCGAAGTAGAAGGTTTAGCTTCAAATCCATGCGAAACAAGTGATTTACCTTCAAATACTTGCGATATAAATGCTTTAGCTTCAAACGATTGCGAAGTAGAAGGCTTTGCTTCAAATCCATGGGAATCAAATTGTTTAGCTTCGAATACTTGTGATATACATGTTTTAGCTTCAACTGCATGCGAAACAAACGAGTTAGCTTCCAATCCAAGCGAAACACATGATTTATCTTCAAATCAATGCGAAGTAGAAGGCTGATCTTCGAATCCATGCGAAACAGATGGTTTAGCTTCAAATACTTGTGATATACATGATTTAGCTTCAACTTCATGTCAAACAAATAAGTTAGGTTCAAATCCATGCGAAACACATGCTTTAGATTCAAATCGATGCGAAGTAGGAGGCCTATATTCGAATCCGTGCGAAACAAATGGTTCAGCTTCAAATACTTGTAATATACATGATTTAGCTTCAACTGCATGTGAAAAACATGTGTTAGCTTCAAATTCCAGCGAAACAAATGACACAGCTTCAAATCAATGCGAAGTAGAAGGCTTAGCTTCAAATCCACGCGAATCAAATGGTTTAGCCTCAAATACTTGTGATATACATGATTTAGATTCAACAGCATGCGAAACAAACGAGATAGCTTCAAATCCATGCGAAACACATGATTTATCTTCAAATCAATGCGAAGTAGAAGGCTCATCTTCGAATCCTCACGAAACAGATGGTTTAGCTTCAAATACTTGTGATATACGTGATTTAGCTTCATCAGCGTGCGAAACAAACGCGTTAGCTTCAAATCCATGCGAAACACATGATTTAGCATCAAATCAATGCGAAGTAGAAGGCTTATCTTCGAATCCACGCGACACGAATGGTTCAGCTTCAAATACTTGTAGTATACATGATTTAGCTTCAACTGCATGTGAAAAAGATGTGTTAGCTTCAAATTCCAGCGAAACACATGATTCAGCTCCACATCAATGCGAAGTAGAAGGCTTAGCTTCAAATCCATGCGAATCAAATTGTTTAGCCTCAAATTCTTGTGATATACATGATTTAGATTCAACTGCATGCGAAACAAACGAGGTAGCTTCAAATCAATGCGAAACACATGATTTAGCTTAAAATCAATGCGAAGGAGAAGGCTTATCTTCGAATCCAAACGACGCAAATGGTTTAGCTTGAAATATTTGTGATATACATGATTTAGCTTCAACTGCATTGCGAAACCATCGAGTTAGCTTCAAATCCATGCGAATCACATTATTTAGCTTCAAATTCATTTGGAACACATGGTTTAGCTTAATATTCTTGCGAAACAAATGGTTTAGCTTCAAATACTTTTGATATACATGATTTAGCTTCAACTGCATGCGAAACAAACTTGTTAGCTTCAAATTCAAGCGAAACAAATGATTCAACTTCAAATCAATGCGAAGTAGAAGGCTCATCTTCGAATCCTCACGAAACAGATGGTTTAGCTTCAAATACTTGTGATATACGTGATTTAGCTTCATCAGCGTGCGAAACAAACGCGTTAGCTTCAAATCCATGCGAAACACATGATTTAGCTTCAAATCAATGCGAAACAAATGGTTTTGCTTCAAACACCTGTGATATACATGATTTAGCTTCAACTGGATGTGAAACAAACGAGTTAGCTTCAAATCCTTGCCAAACACATAATATAGCATCAAATCAATGCGAAGTAGAAGGCTTATCTTCGAATCCATACGAAACAAATGGTTTAGTTTCAAATACTTGTGATATACATGATTTAGCGTCAACTGCATGCGATATAACCGAGTTAGCTACAAAGCCAAGCGAAACACATGATTTAGTTTCAAATCAATGCGAAGTAGAAGGTTTAGCTTCAAATCCATGCGAAACAAGTGATTTACCTTCAAATACTTGCGATATAAATGCTTTAGCTTCAAACGATTGCGAAGTAGAAGGCTTTGCTTCAAATCCATGGGAATCAAATTGTTTAGCTTCGAATACTTGTGATATACATGTTTTAGCTTCAACTGCATGCGAAACAAACGAGTTAGCTTCCAATCCAAGCGAAACACATGATTTATCTTCAAGTCAATGCGAAGTAGAAGGCTGATCTTCGAATCCATGCGAAACAGATGGTTTAGCTTCAAATACTTGTGATATACATGATTTAGCTTCAACTTCATGTCAAACAAATAAGTTAGGTTCAAATCCATGCGAAACACATGCTTTAGATTCAAATCGATGCGAAGTAGGAGGCCTATATTCGAATCCGTGCGAAACAAATGGTTCAGCTTCAAATACTTGTAATATACATGATTTAGCTTCAACTGCATGTGAAAAACATGTGTTAGCTTCAAATTCCAGCGAAACAAATGACACAGCTTCAAATCAATGCGAAGTAGAAGGCTTAGCTTCAAATCCACGCGAATCAAATGGTTTAGCCTCAAATACTTGTGATATACATGATTTAGATTCAACAGCATGCGAAACAAACGAGATAGCTTCAAATCCATGCGAAACACATGATTTATCTTCAAATCAATGCGAAGTAGAAGGCTCATCTTCGAATCCTCACGAAACAGATGGTTTAGCTTCAAATACTTGTGATATACGTGATTTAGCTTCATCAGCGTGCGAAACAAACGCGTTAGCTTCAAATCCATGCGAAACACATGATTTAGCATCAAATCAATGCGAAGTAGAAGGCTTATCTTCGAATCCACGCGACACGAATGGTTCAGCTTCAAATACTTGTAGTATACATGATTTAGCTTCAACTGCATGTGAAAAAGATGTGTTAGCTTCAAATTCCAGCGAAACACATGATTCAGCTCCACATCAATGCGAAGTAGAAGGCTTAGCTTCAAATCCATGCGAATCAAATTGTTTAGCCTCAAATTCTTGTGATATACATGATTTAGATTCAACTGCATGCGAAACAAACGAGGTAGCTTCAAATCAATGCGAAACACATGATTTAGCTTAAAATCAATGCGAAGGAGAAGGCTTATCTTCGAATCCAAACGACGCAAATGGTTTAGCTTGAAATATTTGTGATATACATGATTTAGCTTCAACTGCATTGCGAAACCATCGAGTTAGCTTCAAATCCATGCGAATCACATTATTTAGCTTCAAATTCATTTGGAACACATGGTTTAGCTTAATATTCTTGCGAAACAAATGGTTTAGCTTCAAATACTTTTGATATACATGATTTAGCTTCAACTGCATGCGAAACAAACTTGTTAGCTTCAAATTCAAGCGAAACAAATGATTCAACTTCAAATCAATGCGAAGTAGAAGGCTCATCTTCGAATCCTCACGAAACAGATGGTTTAGCTTCAAATACTTGTGATATACGTGATTTAGCTTCATCAGCGTGCGAAACAAACGCGTTAGCTTCAAATCCATGCGAAACACATGATTTAGCTTCAAATCAATGCGAAACAAATGGTTTTGCTTCAAACACCTGTGATATACATGATTTAGCTTCAACTGGATGTGAAACAAACGAGTTAGCTTCAAATCCTTGCCAAACACATAATATAGCATCAAATCAATGCGAAGTAGAAGGCTTATCTTCGAATCCATACGAAACAAATGGTTTAGTTTCAAATACTTGTGATATACATGATTTAGCGTCAACTGCATGCGATATAACCGAGTTAGCTACAAAGCCAAGCGAAACACATGATTTAGTTTCAAATCAATGCGAAGTAGAAGGTTTAGCTTCAAATCCATGCGAAACAAGTGATTTACCTTCAAATACTTGCGATATAAATGCTTTAGCTTCAAACGATTGCGAAGTAGAAGGCTTTGCTTCAAATCCATGGGAATCAAATTGTTTAGCTTCGAATACTTGTGATATACATGTTTTAGCTTCAACTGCATGCGAAACAAACGAGTTAGCTTCCAATCCAAGCGAAACACATGATTTATCTTCAAATCAATGCGAAGTAGAAGGCTGATCTTCGAATCCATGCGAAACAGATGGTTTAGCTTCAAATACTTGTGATATACATGATTTAGCTTCAACTTCATGTCAAACAAATAAGTTAGGTTCAAATCCATGCGAAACACATGCTTTAGATTCAAATCGATGCGAAGTAGGAGGCCTATATTCGAATCCGTGCGAAACAAATGGTTCAGCTTCAAATACTTGTAATATACATGATTTAGCTTCAACTGCATGTGAAAAACATGTGTTAGCTTCAAATTCCAGCGAAACAAATGACACAGCTTCAAATCAATGCGAAGTAGAAGGCTTAGCTTCAAATCCACGCGAATCAAATGGTTTAGCCTCAAATACTTGTGATATACATGATTTAGATTCAACAGCATGCGAAACAAACGAGATAGCTTCAAATCCATGCGAAACACATGATTTATCTTCAAATCAATGCGAAGTAGAAGGCTCATCTTCGAATCCTCACGAAACAGATGGTTTAGCTTCAAATACTTGTGATATACGTGATTTAGCTTCATCAGCGTGCGAAACAAACGCGTTAGCTTCAAATCCATGCGAAACACATGATTTAGCATCAAATCAATGCGAAGTAGAAGGCTTATCTTCGAATCCACGCGACACGAATGGTTCAGCTTCAAATACTTGTAGTATACATGATTTAGCTTCAACTGCATGTGAAAAAGATGTGTTAGCTTCAAATTCCAGCGAAACACATGATTCAGCTCCACATCAATGCGAAGTAGAAGGCTTAGCTTCAAATCCATGCGAATCAAATTGTTTAGCCTCAAATTCTTGTGATATACATGATTTAGATTCAACTGCATGCGAAACAAACGAGGTAGCTTCAAATCAATGCGAAACACATGATTTAGCTTAAAATCAATGCGAAGGAGAAGGCTTATCTTCGAATCCAAACGACGCAAATGGTTTAGCTTCAAATATTTGTGATATACATGATTTAGCTTCAACTGCATGCGAAACCATCGAGTTAGCTTCAAATCCATGCGAATCACATTATTTAGCTTCAAATTCATTTGGAACACATGGTTTAGCTTAATATTCTTGCGAAACAAATGGTTTAGCTTCAAATACTTTTGATATACATGATTTAGCTTCAACTGCATGCGAAACAAACTTGTTAGCTTCAAATTCAAGCGAAACAAATGATACAACTTCAAATCAATGCGAAGTAGAAGGCTCATCTTCGAATCCTCACGAAACAGATGGTTTAGCTCCAAATACTTGTGATATACGTGATTTAGCTTCATCAGCGTGCGAAACAAACGCGTTAGCTTCAAATCCATGCGAAACACATGATTTAGCATCAAATCAATGCGAAGTAGAAGGCTTATCTTCGAATCCACGCGACACGAATGGTTTAGCTTCAAATGCTTGAGATATAAATGATTTAGCTTCAATTGCATGCGAAACAAAGGAGTTAGCTTCACATCCTATCCAAACACATGACTTAGCTTCAAATCAGTTTGAAGTAGATGGCTTAGCATCAAATCCATGCGAAATACATGAGTTAGCTTCAAATACTAGTGATATATATGAAATAGCTTGATATGCATCCGACACAAACGAGTTTGCTTCAAATCCAAGCGAAAAACATGACTTAGTATGAAGTCAAGCCAAGTTTAAGGCTCAGTTTCAAATCCAAGCGAAGCGAATGATTTAACTTCACATACTTGTGAATATAAGTGTTATAGCTTGAAATGCAGACGAAACAAACGATTTAGCATAAAATCCATGCGAAACACATGATTCAGCTTCAAATCAATGCGAAACAAATGGTTTTGCTTCAAACACCTTTGATATACATGATTTAGCTTCAACTGGATGTGAAATAAACGAGTTAGCTTCAAATCCTTGCCAAACACATAATTTAGCATCAAGTCAATGCGAAGTAGAAGGCTTATCTTCGAATCCATACGAAACAAATGGTTTAGTTTCAAATACTTGTGATATACATGATTTAGCGTCAACTGCATGCGATATAACCGAGTTAGCTTCAAAGCCAAGCGAAACACATGATTTAGTTTCAAATCAATGCGAAGTAGAAGGTTTAGCTTCAAATCCATGCGAAACAAGTGATTTACCTTCAAATACTTGCGATATAAATGCTTTAGCTTCAAACGATTGCGAAGTAGAAGGCTTTGCTTCAAATCCATGGGAATCAAATTGTTTAGCTTCAAATACTTGTGATATACATGTTTTAGCTTCAACTGCATGCGAAACAAACGAGATAGCTTCCAATCCAAGCGAAACACATGATTTATCTTCAAATCAATGCGAAGTAGAAGGCTGATCTTCGAATCCTTGCGAAACAGATGGTTTAGCTTCAAATACTTGTGATATACATGATTTAGCTTCAACTTCATGTCAAACAAATAAGTTAGGTTCAAATCCATGCGAAACACATGGTTTAGATTCAAATCGATGCGAAGTAGGAGGCATATATTCGAATCCGTGCGAAACAAATGGTTCAGCTTCAAATACTTGTAATATACATGATTTAGCTTCAACTGCATGTGAAAAAGATGTGTTAGCTTCAAATTCCAGCGAAACACATGATTCAGCTCCACATCAATGCGAAGTAGAAGGCTTAGCTTCAAATCCATGCGAATCAAATTGTTTAGCCTCAAATTCTTGTGATATACATGATTTAGATTCAACTGCATGCGAAACAAACGAGGTAGCTTCAAATCAATGCGAAACACATGATTTAGCTTAAAATCAATGCGAAGGAGAAGGCTTATCTTCGAATCCAAACGACGCAAATGGTTTAGCTTGAAATATTTGTGATATACATGATTTAGCTTCAACTGCATTGCGAAACCATCGAGTTAGCTTCAAATCCATGCGAATCACATTATTTAGCTTCAAATTCATTTGGAACACATGGTTTAGCTTAATATTCTTGCGAAACAAATGGTTTAGCTTCAAATACTTTTGATATACATGATTTAGCTTCAACTGCATGCGAAACAAACTTGTTAGCTTCAAATTCAAGCGAAACAAATGATTCAACTTCAAATCAATGCGAAGTAGAAGGCTCATCTTCGAATCCTCACGAAACAGATGGTTTAGCTTCAAATACTTGTGATATACGTGATTTAGCTTCATCAGCGTGCGAAACAAACGCGTTAGCTTCAAATCCATGCGAAACACATGATTTAGCTTCAAATCAATGCGAAACAAATGGTTTTGCTTCAAACACCTGTGATATACATGATTTAGCTTCAACTGGATGTGAAACAAACGAGTTAGCTTCAAATCCTTGCCAAACACATAATATAGCATCAAATCAATGCGAAGTAGAAGGCTTATCTTCGAATCCATACGAAACAAATGGTTTAGTTTCAAATACTTGTGATATACATGATTTAGCGTCAACTGCATGCGATATAACCGAGTTAGCTACAAAGCCAAGCGAAACACATGATTTAGTTTCAAATCAATGCGAAGTAGAAGGTTTAGCTTCAAATCCATGCGAAACAAGTGATTTACCTTCAAATACTTGCGATATAAATGCTTTAGCTTCAAACGATTGCGAAGTAGAAGGCTTTGCTTCAAATCCATGGGAATCAAATTGTTTAGCTTCGAATACTTGTGATATACATGTTTTAGCTTCAACTGCATGCGAAACAAACGAGTTAGCTTCCAATCCAAGCGAAACACATGATTTATCTTCAAATCAATGCGAAGTAGAAGGCTGATCTTCGAATCCATGCGAAACAGATGGTTTAGCTTCAAATACTTGTGATATACATGATTTAGCTTCAACTTCATGTCAAACAAATAAGTTAGGTTCAAATCCATGCGAAACACATGCTTTAGATTCAAATCGATGCGAAGTAGGAGGCCTATATTCGAATCCGTGCGAAACAAATGGTTCAGCATCAAATACTTGTAATATACATGATTTAGCTTCAACTGCATGTGAAAAACATGTGTTAGCTTCAAATTCCAGCGAAACAAATGACACAGCTTCAAATCAATGCGAAGTAGAAGGCTTAGCTTCAAATCCACGCGAATCAAATGGTTTAGCCTCAAATACTTGTGATATACATGATTTAGATTCAACAGCATGCGAAACAAACGAGATAGCTTCAAATCCATGCGAAACACATGATTTATCTTCAAATCAATGCGAAGTAGAAGGCTGATCTTCGAATCCATGCGAAACAGGTGGTTTAGCTTCAAATACTTGTGATATACATGATTTAGGATCAACTTCATGTGAAACACATGATTTAGCTTCAAATCCATGCGAAACACATGGTTTAGATTCAAATCAATACAAAGTAGGAGGCATATCTTCGAATCCATGCGAAACAAATGGTTCAGCTTCAAATACTTGTAGTATACATGATTTAGCTTCAACTGCATGTGAAAAAGATGTGTTAGCTTCAAATTCCAGCGAAACACATGATTCAGCTCCACATCAATGCGAAGTAGAAGGCTTAGCTTCAAATCCATGCGAATCAAATTGTTTAGCCTCAAATTCTTGTGATATACATGATTTAGATTCAACTGCATGCGAAACAAACGAGGTAGCTTCAAATCAATGCGAAACACATGATTTAGCTTAAAATCAATGCGAAGGAGAAGGCTTATCTTCGAATCCAAACGACGCAAATGGTTTAGCTTCAAATATTTGTGATATACATGATTTAGCTTCAACTGCATGCGAAACCATCGAGTTAGCTTCAAATCCATGCGAATCACATTATTTAGCTTCAAATTCATTTGGAACACATGGTTTAGCTTAATATTCTTGCGAAACAAATGGTTTAGCTTCAAATACTTTTGATATACATGATTTAGCTTCAACTGCATGCGAAACAAACTTGTTAGCTTCAAATTCAAGCGAAACAAATGATACAACTTCAAATCAATGCGAAGTAGAAGGCTCATCTTCGAATCCTCACGAAACAGATGGTTTAGCTTCAAATACTTGTGATATACGTGATTTAGCTTCATCAGCGTGCGAAACAAACCCGTTAGCTTCAAATCAATGCGAAACACATGATTTAGCATCAAATCAATGCGAAGTAGAAGGATTATCTTCGAATCCACGCGACACGAATGGTTTAGCTTCAAATGCTTGAGATATAAATGATTTAGCTTCAATTGCATGCGAAACAAAGGAGTTAGCTTCACATCCTAGCCAAACACATGACTTAGCTTCAAATCAGTTTGAAGTAGATGGCTTAGCATCAAATCCATGCGAAATACATGAGTTAGCTTCAAATACTAGTGATATATATGAAATAGCTTGATATGCATTCGACACAAACGAGTTTGCTTCAAATCCAAGCGAAAAACATGACTTAGTATGAAGTCAAGCCAAGTTTAAGGCTCAGTTTCAAATCCAAGCGAAGCGAATGATTTAACTTCACATACTTGTGAATATAAGTGTTATAGCTTGAAATGCAGACGAAACAAACGATTTAGCATAAAATCCATGCGAAACACATGATTTAGCTTCAAATCAATGCGAAACAAATGGTTTTGCTTCAAACACCTGTGATATACATGATTTAGCTTTAACTGGATGTGAAACAAACGAGTTAGCTTCAAATCCTTGCCAAACACATAATATAGCATCAAATCAATGCGAAGTAGAAGGCTTATCTTCGAATCCATACGAAACAAATGGTTTAGTTTCAAATACTTGTGATATACATGATTTAGCGTCAACTGCATGCGATATAACCGAGTTAGCTACAAAGCCAAGCGAAACACATGATTTAGTTTCAAATCAATGCGAAGTAGAAGGTTTAGCTTCAAATCCATGCGAAACAAGTGATTTACCTTCAAATACTTGCGATATAAATGCTTTAGCTTCAAACGATTGCGAAGTAGAAGGCTTTGCTTCAAATCCATGGGAATCAAATTGTTTAGCTTCGAATACTTGTGATATACATGTTTTAGCTTCAACTGCATGCGAAACAAACGAGTTAGCTTCCAATCCAAGCGAAACACATGATTTATCTTCAAATCAATGCGAAGTAGAAGGCTGATCTTCGAATCCATGCGAAACAGATGGTTTAGCTTCAAATACTTGTGATATACATGATTTAGCTTCAACTTCATGTCAAACAAATAAGTTAGGTTCAAATCCATGCGAAACACATGCTTTAGATTCAAATCGATGCGAAGTAGGAGGCCTATATTCGAATCCGTGCGAAACAAATGGTTCAGCTTCAAATACTTGTAATATACATGATTTAGCTTCAACTGCATGTGAAAAACATGTGTTAGCTTCAAATTCCAGCGAAACAAATGACACAGCTTCAAATCAATGCGAAGTAGAAGGCTTAGCTTCAAATCCACGCGAATCAAATGGTTTAGCCTCAAATACTTGTGATATACATGATTTAGATTCAACAGCATGCGAAACAAACGAGATAGCTTCAAATCCATGCGAAACACATGATTTATCTTCAAATCAATGCGAAGTAGAAGGCTGATCTTCGAATCCATGCGAAACAGATGGTTTAGCTTCAAATACTTGTGATATACATGATTTAGGATCAACTTCATGTGAAACACATGATTTAGCTTCAAATCCATGCGAAACACATGGTTTAGATTCAAATCAATACAAAGTAGGAGGCATATCTTCGAAACCATGCGAAACAAATGGTTCAGCTTCAAATACTTGTAGTATACATGATTTAGCTTCAACTGCATGTGAAAAAGATGTGTTAGCTTCAAATTCCAGCGAAACACATGATTCAGCTCCACATCAATGCGAAGTAGAAGGCTTAGCTTCAAATCCATGCGAATCAAATTGTTTAGCCTCAAATTCTTGTGATATACATGATTTAGATTCAACTGCATGCGAAACAAACGAGGTAGCTTCAAATCAATGCGAAACACATGATTTAGCTTAAAATCAATGCGAAGGAGAAGGCTTATCTTCGAATCCAAACGACGCAAATGGTTTAGCTTCAAATATTTGTGATATACATGATTTAGCTTCAACTGCATGCGAAACCATCGAGTTAGCTTCAAATCCATGCGAATCACATTATTTAGCTTCAAATTCATTTGGAACACATGGTTTAGCTTAATATTCTTGCGAAACAAATGGTTTAGCTTCAAATACTTTTGATATACATGATTTAGCTTCAACTGCATGCGAAACAAACTTGTTAGCTTCAAATTCAAGCGAAACAAATGATACAACTTCAAATCAATGCGAAGTAGAAGGCTCATCTTCGAATCCTCACGAAACAGATGGTTTAGCTTCAAATACTTGTGATATACGTGATTTAGCTTCATCAGCGTGCGAAACAAACCCGTAAGCTTCAAATCAATGCGAAACACATGATTTAGCATCAAATCAATGCGAAGTAGAAGGATTATCTTCGAATCCACGCGACACGAATGGTTTAGCTTCAAATGCTTGAGATATAAATGATTTAGCTTCAATTGCATGCGAAACAAAGGAGTTAGCTTCACATCCTAGCCAAACACATGACTTAGCTTCAAATCAGTTTGAAGTAGATGGCTTAGCATCAAATCCATGCGAAATACATGAGTTAGCTTCAAATACTAGTGATATATATGAAATAGCTTGATATGCATTCGACACAAACGAGTTTGCTTCAAATCCAAGCGAAAAACATGACTTAGTATGAAGTCAAGCCAAGTTTAAGGCTCAGTTTCAAATCCAAGCGAAGCGAATGATTTAACTTCACATACTTGTGAATATAAGTGTTATAGCTTGAAATGCAGACGAAACAAACGATTTAGCATAAAATCCATGCGAAACACATGATTTAGCTTCAAATCAATGCGAAACAAATGGTTTTGCTTCAAACACCTCTGATATACATGATTTAGCTTCAACTGGATGTGAAATAAACGAGTTAGCTTCAAATCCTTGCCAAACACATAATTTAGCATCAAAGCAATGCGAAGTAGAAGGCTTATCTTCGAATCCATACGAAACAAATGGTTTAGTTTCAAATACTTGTGGTATACATGATTTAACGTCAACTGCATGCGATATAACCGAGTTAGCTTCAAAGCCAAGCGAAACACATGATTTAGTTTCAAATCAATGCGAAGTAGAAGGTTTAGCTTCAAATCCATGCGAAACAAGTGATTTACCTTCAAATACTTGCGATATAAATGCTTTAGCTTCAAACGATTGCGAAGTAGAAGGCTTTGCTTCAAATCCATGGGAATCAAATTGTTTAGCTTCAAATACTTGTGATATACATGTTTTAGCTTCAACTGCATGCGAAACAAACGAGTTAGCTTCCAATCCAAGCGAAACACATGATTTATCTTCAAATCAATGCGAAGTAGAAGGCTGATCTTCGAATCCATGCGAAACAGATGGTTTAGCTTCAAATACTTGTGATATACATGATTTAGCTTCAACTTCATGTCAAACAAATAAGTTAGGTTCAAATCCATGCGAAACACATGCTTTAGATTCAAATCGATGCGAAGTAGGAGGCATATATTCGAATCCGTGCGAAACAAATGGTTCAGCTTCAAATACTTGTAATATACATGATTTAGCTTCAACTGCATGTGAAAAACATGTGTTAGCTTCAAATTCCAGCGAAACAAATGTCACAGCTTCAAATCAATGCGAAGTAGAAGGCTTAGCTTCAAATCCACGCGAATCAAATGGTTAAGCCTCAAATACTTGTGATATACATGATTTAGATTCAACAGCATGCGAAACAAACGAGATAGCTTCAAATCCATGCGAAACACATGGTTTAGATTCAAATCAATACAAAGTAGGATGCATATCTTCGAATCCATGCGAAACAAATGGTTCAGCTTCAAATACTTGTAGTATACATGATTTAGCTTCAACTGCATGTGAAAATGATGTGTTAGCTTCAAATTCCAGCGAAACACATGATTCAGCTCCACATCAATGCGAAGTAGAAGGCTTAGCTTCAAATCCATGCGAATCAAATTGTTTAGCCTCAAATTCTTGTGATATACATGATTTAGATTCAACTGCATGCGAAACAAACGAGGTAGCTTCAAATCAATGCGAAACACATGATTTAGCTTAAAATCAATGCGAAGGAGAAGGCTTATCTTCGAATCCAAACGACGCAAATGGTTTAGCTTGAAATATTTGTGATATACATGATTTAGCTTCAACTGCATTGCGAAACCATCGAGTTAGCTTCAAATCCATGCGAATCACATTATTTAGCTTCAAATTCATTTGGAACACATGGTTTAGCTTAATATTCTTGCGAAACAAATGGTTTAGCTTCAAATACTTTTGATATACATGATTTAGCTTCAACTGCATGCGAAACAAACTTGTTAGCTTCAAATTCAAGCGAAACAAATGATTCAACTTCAAATCAATGCGAAGTAGAAGGCTCATCTTCGAATCCTCACGAAACAGATGGTTTAGCTTCAAATACTTGTGATATACGTGATTTAGCTTCATCAGCGTGCGAAACAAACGCGTTAGCTTCAAATCCATGCGAAACACATGATTTAGCATCAAATCAATGCGAAGTAGAAGGCTTATCTTCGAATCCACGCGACACGAATGGTTTAGCTTCAAATGCTTGAGATATAAATGATTTAGCTTCAATTGCATGCGAAACAAAGGAGTTAGCTTCACATCCTAGCCAAACACATGACTTAGCTTCAAATCAGTTTGAAGTAGAAGGTTTAGCTTCAAATCCATGCGAAACAAGAGATTTAGCTTCAAATACTTGTGATATACATGATTTAGCTTCAACAGCATGCGAAACGAACGATTTAGAATCAAATCCATGCGAAAAACATGATTTAGCTTCAAATCAAAGCGAAACAAATGGTTTTGCTTCAAACACCTGTGATATACATGATTTTGCTTCAACTGCATGCGAAACAAACGAGTTAGCTTTAAATGCATGCGAAACACATGGTTTAGATTCAAATCAATACAAAGTAGGAGGCATATCTTCGAATCCATGCGAAACAAATGGTTCAGCCTCAAATTCTTGTGATATACATGATTTAGATTCAACTGCATGCGAAACAAACGAGGTAGCTTCAAATCAATGCGAAATACATGATTTAGCTTAAAATCAATGCGAAGGAGAAGGCTTATCTTCGAATCCATGCGAAACAAATGGTTCAGCTCCAAATACTTCTAATATACATGATGTAGCTTCAACTGCATGTAAAAAAGATGCGGTAGCATCAAATACCAGCGAAACACATGATTTAGCTTCAAATCAATGCGAAGTAGAAGGCTGATCTTCGAATCCATGCGAAACAGATTGTTTAGCTTCAAATACTTGTGATATACATGATTTAGCTTCAAATTCATGCCAAATGAACAATTTAGCTTCAGATTCATTCGAAATACACAAATCAGCTTTAAATCCACACGAAACAAACGATTTAACTTCAATATCATGCGAAACACACGATTACGATTCAAATTTGTGGGAAATAGCGATTTTAAAAGATCGATTTAGCTTCAAATTCATGCCAAATGAACTATTTAGCTTCAGATTCATGCGAAATACACGATTCAGACTCAAATTCGTGCGAAATAGCGATTTTAAACAAACGATTTAGATTCACATTCATGCGAAATGAACAATTTAGCTTCAGATTCATGTGAAATACACGAATTAGCTTTAAATCCACACGAAACAAACGTTTTAACTTCAATATCATGCGAAACACATGATTTCGATTCAAATTCGTGTGAAATAGCGATTTTAAACGATCGATTTAGATTCAAATTCATGCCAAATGAACAATTTTGCTTCAGATTCATGCAAAATACACGAATTTGCTTCAAATCCACGCGAGACAAACGATTTAGCGTCAATATCATGCGAAATACACGATTTCGACTCAAATTCCATCGAAATAGCGATTTTAAATAAACGATTTAGCTTCAGATTCATGTGAAATACACGAATTAGCTTTAAATCCACACGAAACAAACGATTTAACTTCAATATCATGCGAAACACACGATTTCGATCCAAATTCGTGCGAAATAGCGATTTTAAAAGATCGATTTAGCTTCAAATTCATGCCAAATGAAAAATTTAGCTTCAGATTCATGCGAAATACACGATTCCGACACAAATTCGTGCGAAATAGCGATTTTAAACAAACGATTTATATTCAAATTCATGCGAAATGAACAATCAAGCTTCATATTCATGCGAAATGCACGAATTAACTTTAAATCCACACGAAACAAACGATTTAACTTCAGTATCATACGAAACACACGATTTCGATTCAAATTCGTGCGAAATAGCGATTTTAAACGATCGATTTAGCTTCAAATTCATGCGAAATGAACAATTTAGCTTCAGATTCATGCGAAATACACGAATTAGCTTTAAATCCGCACGAAACAAACGATTTAACTTCAATATCATGCGAAACATACGATTCCGATTCAAATTCGTGCGAAATAGCTATTTTAAAAGATCGATTTAGCTTCAA